>NC_092200.1:19606941-19906941 GCF_043641665.1 Enoplosus armatus | reverse complement strand
CTTCAAATATTATCCAGTGCTTTGCTCCTGAGGCGTCACTTCTGGTTTTCACATTTCAACCTTTGCAGTCACCTCTTGACGAAATGAATACTTTCTCACAGTTCACTGAAACAAAACTGCCTTGCTTTGCTCACTAAAGCAGTCTTCTCTACTGAATAAGGAGTTGATACGTGTAAGATAGCATATTCTACAGCTTGTGTATACATAGAGTATATAATGTATAATATAACATCTTAGAGAGCTCATAGTACCCTATAACCACACTTGAGCACTACGCTCCCAGAATGCAGGGTTGCTTGTGGTTCCTGGAGTCTCCAAAGGTAGAACGGAAGCCAAAGCCTTCAGATATCAAGCTCCTCTCCTGTGGAACCAGCTCCAAGTTTGGGTCCAGGAGGCAGACACACTCTTCTATTTCTAAGAGTAGGCTTTGACCTTCCTTTTTTGATAAAGAAATTTCTCACTACTTGAAGCGTTATGATTTTGAAAGTAGCTCCACCATCTGAACGACGTAGTTACTGTTATTGTGTACTTTTTTTTTTTTTTTCACAATTACTATTTTTAACTAGTATTCTGTACCAGTATTTAGACAAATTGTATTTCGATGCTTTGGCAACATTGCTTTTGAAACTTTGAAACTTTGAATTGAACAGTTAAATTAGGAGTGAGCGAAAATAGCACTGGTACGAACTTTTAATAACATCGCCCCACTCAGAATGGACAGTCAAAAAAGGATCTAAATCAATGCAGCAAAACCAGAGATATTGTCGTATTTATTCCACACATCCTCTATCTAGCTTGAATTTGAGACTCAGAAGCGTTATGCTAGCAGCGACTAACCTATCCTGGAGCCTCAAGCTTGCAGCAGAGATGACGAGCGGGCTACAGATGTCTGGTGAGCTCACTTCTTTCTAACTCCACACCCCCAGATTGTTTTTTTTTTTCCAGGCTTGTATTCAGCCCCAACTAACACTGACTCAAGTTGACATCACTTGAGGACATTTATCAGACTTCACATGGCTCCCTTTTTTTGAGCAGTAGCACTCTCCAGACTTTTTAATTTCAATGATGTTCAATGGTTTAATGTTTTTCTACAACCAATCGCAAAGGAAATGGATGGCAGGAATTATATCATTCATTTGCTCCCACTCCCCGAGGAATTTTCACCACCCACCAAAGAGTAATAAAAGCTCCACAAGTGGACAAACAGCTCCCAAAACTCAAAATAGTTCTTACTGAAGAAATGTTCCTAAACACTAGAAATTTGCTGTGTCCTTCCTCTCTCACCTACACGCTAACCTCCATGCCTCCATCTTCCGTGTTTCCTTCGGTACCTTCACCACTAACTCTCTCCCTCTATCAGTCCCTCATATCTCCCTGTGCCACAGTCAGAGCTGTGTGGAGCACCACTGGGGGCTGCAGACACATCACCTCCTCAGGCACAGTAATTATTTGGCTCCTTTATTGTTGAACGCGCCGCTGACGGTCGGCCTGAGGGGAGTCAAATACCTTTTTTTTTTGCCACAAAGTTTCTTGGAGGAGACTCAACAGCTGCTAGCTGCTCTGAACACTGGTTTCCAAAACTACCCGAGGTGCTCTGAACACTCGTTTCCAACACTACCCGAGGTGCTGGAAATAAGGACACAGGCATTTGGAGACTGTCAAACTCAAAGTTTCAGAGCTGCAAGTTGAAATTGGTTTTGATACATTCCTGAAACTAAACTAAAGGGAGAGCTTGAAATCATCACATAACAGTTGGTGGTTATGTGCAGGTGCAGTTAATCAGGAGATATTTCATTTAAGGTAGCATTTTCATGACAAAACTCTGAATGATACATTTGAACTCTCTCAAATCTCTCAAATCTCTTGAGTTTTGAGCATGTCACCCCAGTATTGCCTAGAAAAAACTACTTTATTGCTGCTGCTGAGTCTTCATCCGCTTGCTGAAGACCTTTGACAACCAGTTGTGTTACTGTCGTTCAAGGAAACAAACCAATTATTCAGAGCATTCCAGTGAAAGCGAAATCATATTAAATCTCAAACACCACATTTTTCTAGCTAGCAGGCATATTTGTGTGCGTTCTGCCCAGTTTGACCATGAACCTGAGAAACGGAATGGAAATGGAAATCAATGTACTTTGCTATGTAGTTTGGCAGACTTGTTGCCACAGGGATAGTTACCATTAAGAGACGATTCAACATGGATCAGAGGTTGAGACATGTTGTCACGTATGTTGCAATGATTTTCTTCTATCTTTGTAACTAGCATACAAAGTACTGTAGTTGAAGGTGGGACAAATGTTTTTGCCTTGGTTTTTGTTCAAGTTCAGGTACGGATCTGCGCTGGTACCTGCTGCGTGAAAAATCAAGACGCGACAAAATATATTGTAAGGTGTGGCAGTTTCAGTGTCTGTGGAACTAGACACAGGTTTAAATTTTTGCAATGTGCATCATTGCTAAAACGCTCGTGGTCCACCCTGTGCGCTTTTATTAACATCCTTTAGAGCACAGATCACTGTGAGACCCTGAAGAAGGAGGCACACTGTACCATCAGGGGGAGACACGCATCAAGTTAGCAGCTAAACTACCTGTGACACTTCTAGTGTTCTGGGGACTGGATTGCTGGTCCAACACCACTGGATAAATCACTCTGCTCATTTATAAAACTGCTGCAGCCCCCCCCCCCCCCCAAAAAAAAAATGTAATTAAGGAATACACCTGAACCTATAAAGACAAATGGCGAACAATAGGAAAATACAGCATGACAAACGGATTGTATTTTCTCACACATAGTGCTAAATCAATATGTCATCAAGCATCCCTTGGGGAGGAAAGAGAACACATGTTTTTTGTTTTTCTTCAGCTCGGCAGCTTGTATGGATTTTTTTTTTTCTCGACATGTTTATACAAGTATTGCAACTGAATAACGGGAAGGGGATCAGGAGACAGAGGAAAGTTATGTCATTAAAAACGCTGTAGATAACATTTGCTCCGAAATTGATTAAATGGACAACTAATGTTACTGAAACTTCACACTATTAGGAACTTTGCAAAGAAAGTGTTGGAATTAAAGTGGTATCAGCTGGTGTCACAGCACGTAAGCTGAAATACATGTAGTTTGCTGAATTTGATCTCAGTTCAACTTAAGTCTAACTAACTAAACAGTAAGTGAACGAAACCAACCGACCAGAAATGAGTGGAATGGATTGGCTCAGTGGGGTGGCTTTGGATTAAAAAACAAAAAGGCAGGGTTGTTTGGCAGTTGAACTTGCCTCAACTTATCACAGATATCCACGGAGCCCAGAGGATAACTCCTTTAAAACAAGTTTGATATTTACAAAGTTCACTCACCTCCTATTCTCTCTATAGGCTCTACAGTCCTACACGCTTCTTCATCCAGGGTCTCAGCCAACTGTGTGTCCTCTTTCAGCCTTTATAGCACAAACGTTTGTTTTCGATACAAGAGCAAGTGGCAAGCGATTTACTCAGTCATCTGGTTTATGCTCCTTCCTGACTGTCGAAGACTAAAACATCTGCAAGTTGACTGAAACCCTCTTTACGTTGGTTTGTCCCGTCTTTGCAGGTTTCAGCCAGTCTTCGGCTTTGTCCCAAGCTTTAGTCTTATCAAACATGAACAGGGATCAAAGGTTGGCCGCATGATCGTCAAGACAGATTTAAAAAATGACTGCCACAGTTTCTTTCACTTTCCAGATTTTTGAAATCCTTCCTCTCAGGATTACAAATTGCGGTCTGATAACCCTTTAAATTATTATTATTATTACTCAAACTGGATTATACTTCATTGTCCAACCTGAAACAATGACATCAACAAAGCCCCTCGCATTTTTTTTAAAGCAGTACTGCCTTTGGTCTGACCGTCCAGTGTCAGATAATCACTACAAGCTAAACTTACATCCAGCAGACACAGGGCAGTAAAGCTATCAAAAACACTGAGCTGCAAGAAGCTAAAACGCTCGTTCACGATAACACTAAAAAACATTTGACAGTTTGACCTGCTGTGCACTGGCCAAACTTTGGGAAACCTTTGAACTAGATCTGACAAAAGATTACGTTAAAAAAATCTTTGGAATCAGTTGAAAGGTTTTCAGTAGAAAATATTTGATGAATAACAAATTACGCTGATGTAATTTGGGCTTTTCACAGGGCTTTTGACTGCTGATCATGAATATTCATTTCATGTCTCCCTACAGTTAAAAACAGACAGAAAAAATATACACTTTAGTATTTGGGTCCTTTGGTTTCCTAATCATTTCCTAGAAAGGAATAGATAACTAATTTCTTAGAAAGGTCCCTACGTAATTTATTCGTCAAAGGTTTTCAACTGAAACTCTTCCAACAGATTCCAAAGAATTTGTAACTTAATCTTTTGTAAGGTTTACCAAAGTTTGGCCAGTGCACAGCAGGTCAAACTGTCAAATGTCTTTTAGTGTTATTGTGAACAACAGTCAAGCATACGGTTCAACAAATATGGAGAGTAGAGAGTGGATACACAATTCTTTCTTGGTTTCCTAGGAAGTGATTAAGAAATTACAGGACCTGTAAAGCAAGGCATTACGTATTTTTCATTTGTTTTGTGTAAACTATTATGATCTTTGTTAAACTAAAATAGTAATTTATTTGCCTTCAAACTGAAACTCCATCTCTTTGGTCATGGCCTTAGAGCATGGGTCTCAATCTCGCGGCCCGCGGGCCAATTGCGGCCCGCAGGACAATATTTTGTGGCCCCCACCTTGATATAAAAGTTTAATGTTAGTGCGGCCCGCGATTTGTGTTCGTCCAATGTGCGCTGAGAATGTGCGCACCTCACGGTAGATTGTGTTGTTATTTTTGCTACACAGCTTTCTGTAAAATTCAAAGATGCATTATTAAACCTTAATAAAGCATCATTCTTTTAATTTGAGCATCATCTCCCCGTTAATGATCACTTAGTTTAATTATTGTGAAGCACCTTTTCAACACGAGCTCTGTCAATACATCACTTATCGTTCTTCTGATGTTTAATAATGATGACTGACACTTTACAGTGGTGACGGTTTGCAGAAACGTGATGAATATTGGGTAAAGTCGCCCCAAATATCCACAGCAGCTGTGCGTACTGATCAGCTGTTGGAGAACCTGTGCGTAATTCTCACTGAGGTCTAATGAGTAGAGCAGACGTACAAACGGACGTTAAAAGACCTTTACATCCATGTTTGGCGCACTGTGTGACAGCAAATGAGGCTCGTACATGTGATTCCACAGTGTGTGACATTAATGAAACAGAACCAGGCGAACCTGCTGCTGTGCCACACCACATATTTGATTAGACAACGCCGCTATGCTCCTGCTGCATCCATGGAGTTATTATAGAAAATAAAAGCCAGTAAATAACGTTTCCATGGGATAATGGTGTCCCACTGTCCCGGCTTCATGCTTTCACTTGTTTCTATGACGACGTTTACAACAACAACAACAGCACGGCGGATAATGAACAGCCCGGTAGAATTCGCCTTTTTTTGCGCTCACTAACCCGGTACTTTCTACCATCTACAAATGTCATGATGTTCATATCATCATGAAAGACAAAAAGAAAGGCGACTGCTACCGGGCTGTTCTGTTCGGCTCAGCTATGTGAGAGGAAGCGCTGCCAGGTTTCTGGCAGCAAGGAGCAGGCAAGAGACGCCATGTTAAGAAGGAACGTTCATGTTCAGAAGAAGCCATTGAAGTTAAATAACTGTTAGTAATGTAGTTTGAGAAGTTTGGATTTTTTTTAGCAAAGCTTTTTTTGTGGAATACCTGATGCGGCCCAGCCTCACCCAGACTCTGCCTCCAGCGGCCCCCAGGTAATTTGAGTTTGAGACCCCTGCCTTAGAGCCAGGTCATGACACATCTTAACCCTTTCACGCATAGTGGTCACTACAGTGGACAGCTATTCAAAAGCTGTTTTCTTGTATATGCATGGGTTTTAATGGTGTAGTTGCACATCAACCACCACAGTGGACGCTAGTGCGTCATCCCATACACTGCCACCCACTGGCCAGCCATTGTAAGCGCAACACAAATGTCTCAAAACCAAGATGGCCAACGGAAGGCCAGAAACGCTGAGCAGCTCAGGAATACCTTGCCAATCCTTCTATAGTAGGAGACCCTTGCAGGTAAATAAAATTTGGTAACATCAAGTAACAACTAAGGAGTAATACAATTGTTAAAATTTCCATTTTATTCATTGGTGTGTTAAATACATATTTCTTCAGTTGAAAACTCAAACGCATGCTGTCCATGCATGTGAAGAACTTTGTGTGAAATGAACATTTGAAAAAAATTAAGTTAAAAAAATTTTTTCATGCCTAAAGAGAAATAAAAACACTTCGTCAAAATCCTGACTGAGGCTGTCATAATTCATGCATGAAAGGGTTAATGAAATGAATTTACCCAAATGTATGAGTTAAAATTAGTTTTGGCATGGAACACTTATATTCCTTACCAAGAAACATACAGAGTTGACCTGTACCTGAACATATATTGACCCTGAATCAGAAATACTTATCTGGGGGGAAATTAGACGAAAAGTCTGCCGTGACCCGGATTTGAACCAGGGTTGCTGCGGCCACAACACAGAGTACTAACCACTATACGATCACGGCTGTCCATCGTCTCACCTGGAAAAGTCTGTAATAGTTCTGTAGTGCATCCTTTTGAATAGAATCTGTTGTCTCCAGAGCAGGTTATGTGTGCAGCATAAGTTACCATGGCGAGGTATCCCGGTACGAAGTTAACTACTGTTGTAACCCTGACGACCCAAGCTTAAATCAGAAGTTTCCTCTAACCCCCTGTCCTGCTTTGTAGTACAGGCCTCTGGGGGCGACCACATCACTTGGTCTGGCTGGTCTGCCTCCGTTCTGCCTGGGTGGTTGGAAGATGTCGCGGGCAGTGGTCATCTCAAGGTCCGCTGCACTCCAATCCCTACGCTTCATTTCCCCATGCATATGCAATGCACAGCAACGTGTGGTTGCATTTTGTGATTTAATTTGGTGTATTATTAATTTGGTGTGTTTGTCAAGTGTGTAATTTTTGCATGAGAGCATTATTTATATCATTGTGCGTAAATTCCTGGAGAGGAATTCTGATTTTCACTACAAGTGGGCATCGCAGCCAGCTCTCGCCTTCAGACTGCCAGAGACGAGAGAGGGACACAAATTCCATAAATTCCCTGTTTTTTACAGGATAAAATATAATCTGGCTACTGGCCCTACACCCGTGGCAAACATCGACAACACATGTTTCTCCAAGCAGCCCTGCAAAGTGTAATGCATGTCTTAACAAATAAGAGAAGGAATAGGTAAATAAGAAGGAAGGGAGATTTTTCTCAACTGGATTACCTTTCGTAGCAATTGAGTTTCTCAACTGACTGTATTGAAATCCAACAGCAATCAACGGAATAAATCACACAAGGAAAGGTTCATAACACATTCAAAATGAAATGCACAAACACACAGATGCATTGCCTGTGTGGGGGCACAAATGAGTTTGCACAGACACATACACAATGCCATACAGAATTGCGCACACATACACACTCTCTCAGTTCTTATGAGTCCAGGCAGTGGAGCCGAAGCATCTTGGCATGGTGATTTATTCATTTGCTTCTAGCAATAACTGAGGATATTGTTAGCGCCCCACCCATAAATCTGTGTTATTTTCCCCAACATAGAGATTTGGAGAGCAGACACAGACAGGGGAAATTGAGATGATGAAGCACGATCTTGACTTACCTACTTCTATGAGGAACCTGGAGGAGTGTTAATGTGTGTGTGTGATTTTAGTCCATTTGTGTGATGGCCAGACAAGAGAGTCCATTTCCTCATGGCTAACTGTGTTCCCAATTGAAAATCTGAGTCACATAGCACCCCCCCCCCCCCTCACACACACACACACACACACAGAGTGCAGTCAGTGTAATGTACAGTATATGAGACAATGAGGGATGTACTGTAAATGTCACTACTCCACAAGTGCAGCTTAAAGGTTACTGCTGAAGCTCCATTCCTTTCAGTGTAACTCATGCTGCCTTCAAAATGGAACGCCTGGCCCTCCATACATTAGAAATAACTGGAAATTTAAATGGATGCCAAACGGCTAAGCATACCCATCAAATTTACACCAAGTCTAAAAGAAATAATTGAGGCCAACATATTACCAGTCACTCAGAAAACCCAAATGTTGTTACAAAACTGGGATACATTTCCTTGATTGGTAGACTTAATTTGGTAAAAATGATTCCTAAGATCAACTATGTGACATGCATGTTACCATATATCAAAGTTATAAAAAGACAAGGGGGGATTAGCATTATGACGAATAGACTGGTATCATCTCGTCATTTTCTCTTTCTCAACTGGCTGAAATACATTTACCCCCTTCTAGGATCCCTGGGTGGGTCAGAATAGAAGCGCAATATGGTGTAGGCTTTCCCAGTCTCGCATAGCCGGACCTATCTCCACAGTTTCACTGGAGAAAGGACTGGCTCAACCCATTGTCGTTCTGGAATGAGGGGGGAAAAAAATCACTCTGGCTTGTTTGTATGTCTTTAAACCAATCACAATCATCTTGGGTGGCGCAAAGCCCAGGATGCAGCAACCGTGCCTTTGCAAAATAGTGTTGGCGGGAACTTTGGTGGAACATTTGCACGTGGGGAGGCGAGCCCTGGCTGATTAAATTCCTGCTAAAGAAAATGCCACATACAATAGTAAACGACGTATGTAGACTATGTGACTTTAAAAACTTGACTGTTAAATAAGAGAACATAACTTGATCATCGGCAAAGAGGTGAAGCCGACCTATACTTTTGTTCTGGAGGAGCTCTCTGGACCCGTTAAAAACACGGACGATCCAAATCTTCGTCAAAACTTGCCATTTTCAGCATGTAGGCTGCTTGCTTGGGGGTTGTTTCACGTAGCGCCGGGGATTTCGAAAATAGTAATGCGCAGATAGCGGAAGGGGAGGAGAATGGCGACTGAAATAATCCCAGCAGGATTATCCCAGCAGCGTACATCCTGTGAGTCAGACTAAGGCTTTCTCTCAGAGAATGCCACATCAAATAACAAAATCTTATCCATATTTATCAAGCATCCATATCTATATGGTATAAAAAGAAACTTGCTGCTTATACTGTCTGTTAATGTATCATTAATAAGTACATTAAAACATTCTGAAAGGGCCCTTTATGTATTATGTATTACTCATTGCTATGATGCCATGGTAGGTGATACACAGTATATGAACATGTTCAATATATGGATACCAGACGTTTGTACGTGGCACTCATCCTTCCATTACCATGTCGTTTTTTTACCACACACTACACAATGGTAAGAGATCTTTTGGCCCTGGTTAGCAAACATGATGCACAATGTTATGGCATTTAAAAAAATAACTAATGTTAGTATATATTAAAGAGCACAGAGGCCCCTCATTCTAGATATTATTTTAGTAACAGACACTAAATATATGCCGGATATGTTATGTTAGTGCAAAAGCCCATATAAGATGCCTGCAGAGTATACAGGCAAGATTTCACCCATAACAAACTGTGTGAATACAGTACTATTGATCTCTGCACACCTGTTTATGACTTTTTTCCGACTAGCATGACAACGTGATCTATTTTCCCAGTCTGCACCTCTATCAGCTGTCACCAAGTCACGCACTGAAACTCTAAGCACGCATCGAACTCATCACCAAAGCATTGCTCATGAAGGCTGACAACATTTTGCTTTTTGCATATTCATTAAGCAACCATAACCGCACAGTCATGTGGTGAGCTCACCAGTTTCTGTGCAAAACTATCTATGTAACTACTCCTAACTACCACCTTGATGGCACCCTAATGCCAATGCTAATAACTAATTGTGCACTCTCCCTGCACAGGGAGGTTTTCTTCTTGGGATAATGAACGTTTTGTACCCACTGCTTTTGGGATTCCTGCACTTTAAGGCACAAAAACAACTCCTCGGGTCAATCTCCTCATGAAGTCTCGCATCTTTCATCCTAAGAATACAAACAGGATCAGCATCCTGAGATGCTCGCATGCACGGAGTGACACAGTACAGCATAGTGCCATTGGGATACGAAGTGCTAATCAATATGACAAATATCACAGCATTGATTTACAGGTGGCACTTGAAAGTTATTGTTGCATTCAAAATGAATGCACGAGTCGAAAAACCTGACTCATGCATGCATTCATTCAGTCAGTGTAAGTTATTATTCTTTTCTCTGAAATTCATTGGATATGATTCAGGGTCATATATATGGTGCGAAGTCATAACATTGTTAACGTTACGAGGTCCCGCCCGACCCAATTGCCAATCTCTGCTGTCAATCATGATGTTTCACCCCATTTTTATAGCATCAAATAACTAATTAGATTTTTTTGCTTGGCCCATGTCCCATCCGCTAACATGGAGGGAGTGGGGCTTATGACCTATACTGCAGCCAGCCAGCGGGGGGCGATCGAGACATTTTGGCTTCACTTTCGGGGCGATGTCATGTCGTCCAGCTTTATATACAGTCTATGGTACAGATGGAGAGGGAGCTCAGTGCATGATTGGAAGTCTCCCGGCAGTCTAGGCCTATAGCAGCATAACTGAGAGATGGCCCAGCCCTAACTATTTCCCCCAGATGTCTGCATCCTCAGTGCATTTCAAGGGATAAGACTGGTTGGCTGTGGGTGAATTTTGGTGCTGTGTTTAACTTAATTATATCATTAACAATGTGCAGTTACAAATTCATTTAAGGAGTCGTGCTGTGATATTGTTTTTAACCCTACCCACTTCAATCCTGCTTTTCTACAAGCTTAAGAAAGGAGTTGACGAACGCGATGTTCTGATGTGGAGACGCACTCTGTTAGTCCACACTGACAGATCACTTATCACTCTATGCTCTTTGGGGCATAGTTATATGCTTTGCTCCCAAGAATGTTGTTTAGTTGTCTCGAAATGCCATGTAGGTAAATAACGCACTGTTGTCTAAATATAGGTATTAATTTCCATATATATGTATGCTAGCTGCCAAACTTTACCCGTCAGCCCTGCACATTAACAAAGACGCTGACCGTCACCAAGCAATGACAGAATACATTTTCCAAAGGCCAAGACGGGAGAATGCACAGTGAAGCCTTCCACAAACCTTTCTAACCTTTCATTCCTGTACAGATTACATTGGTGAGTTGTCTGTGAGGTGTTCCAGGACCCTGTACCATACATGGATGAGGTGAAGATCATGTCCCACAGGATCAGCGGCTGTGCCATATCAGATAATGAAATATTTAGGATTGTCTCTCGAGTGAAACAGTTTGGTGGAACAACGTTAAAATGTTGAATAGTGCTTTTCTGATAGTAAAAAAATATATATATAAACTGCATCTTCTGTGTGCATTCTTCTGGTTGGATATGTAACATGGGAAATGCTGACCAATAAAACACACTTGCATGCAGCTGTCCCAGGATAGCAAAGCACATTATGTATGAAGACGCCTAATTTTGTTATTAGAAAACATAAAGTCAACAATATGTAAAAAATTCCTACACAATTCAGCTCATCAGTCTCATACGTGTGCCATCTGTATTGTTCCTTGGTTAAAAGTGAAACTGGATGCTTCAAAAAGGACTGACTAAATGGCACTCCTTTAACCCTTTCACGCATAGTGGTCACTACAGTGGACAGCTATTCAAAAGCTGTTTTCTTGTATATGCATGGGTTTTAATGGTGTAGTTGCACATCAACCACCACAGTGGACGCTAGTGCGTCATCCCATACACTGCCACCCACTGGCCAGCCATTGTAAGCGCAACACAAATGTCTCAAAACCAAGATGGCCAACGGAAGGCCAGAAACGCTGAGCAGCTCAGGAATACCTTGCCAATCCTTCTATAGTAGGAGACCCTTGCAGGTAAATAAAATTTGGTAACATCAAGTAACAACTAAGGAGTAATACAATTGCTAAAATTTCCATTTTATTCATTGGTGTGTTAAATACATATTTCTTCAGTTGAAAACTCAAACGCATGCTGTCCATGCATGTGAAGAACTTTGTGTGAAATGAACATTTGAAAAAAATTAAGTTAAAAAATTTTTTTCATGCCTAAAGAGAAATAAAAACACTTTGTCAAAATCCTGACTGAGGCTGTCATAATTCATGCATGAAAGGGTTAATTTAATGTATTGTTCTTGTGTGGAAGGTGTTTAACGTCAGTGCCACTGATATTTTAGTAAGTGGTGGCAGTGAAGACGGGAGTATTGAGAAATGTTGAGTATTGAAATTTATGACTTGGTATCAAACCTACAAACAGGGTGATAATTTGTGGAAACACTAACATTAACAACACCATACAGTGGGGGACAGAGACTTCCAGTCTCCCCCACTGTGGTGCCATTTGTTCACAGATAAAGTACCAAGATAGCACTATAATTTGACAGTGATATAGTGATGTTTAAAAATGATACACACAGCGCCTTAAAACACTAATGCCTTCATTGCACACACACACACACACACACACACACACACACTAAAGCTATATGTTAGAAGCCATACTAGTGGCACAGCTCCAAAGATGGCAAGGTCTGTCCGTCCACTTTGGTCCAGATTTGAAATATCTACACTGTTGGATTGCCATGAAAGTTTGTACAAACATCAATATAGTTTTGAATCATGTGGTAAAACGCTTGCTCATTTTTCTAGGCATACTTGATATTGGAGAAATGAGGCCATGTGTTCAATGAGACAGGCATTATGTGGACATCAATAATCCAGTGACTTGTCCGGCAAGGGAAATGTGTAAAAAGACTTGACTAAAAAAAATGGGTTTTTTTGTTTTTTTTTATTAAATGGTAATGGTGGTATAGTGGTAAGCATAGAGAGTACAAGCATAGTCTAGACTTGCACAGTTTCTATGGATTTGTTTGATTGCATTGCGCTGATGAGTATGTATTTATATGTATTGCACTGGTGAATATAAATCGAGAATAAAGAATAAATAATGAGATAGTATATGACAGGTGAATCATATGGTAAATGCTTGCTCATTTTTCTAGGTATACGCCTCCCAGCCATCGGCACCTTTTTGACTAGTGCTGATGGCGGTCATGGAATCAACAACTATTTTTAAGGTTTAAAAAGACTTGAAGAAAATCAAGCACTCAGTGATAGAGCAAGCAAAAGAATATCAGCTCCGTCATTCCAGCAAGTATCAACGGAGAGAGGATTTAACAAACCCAGTCTTTACGTACATAGGCATTCATGTGCATGGCGATTCATGACACTGCATCTCCATTTTGTTTTAATTTTGACCATTAATGTGCAGGACTCAAAACTGTGGTGATATGTTACACATAATCAAGGTCCTTCATACCCCAGCCCTGAGACATGCACCAACACGAAGCTCCTTGTCCCTTCATTGATGTCTGAAAAAAAAAGGACATTTTTTTTTATTCCATGGTGATGGTGGTATAGTGGTGAGCATAGCTGCCTTCCAAGCAGTTGACTTGGGTTTGATTCCCGGCCATCGCAGATGTTTCTTATTGGGCAGTGTCTATATAGTACAAGTACGGTTCATTTTTTTGTGAGCTTCATAGACATACCCATTATACACCAATTTACACCTCGAGTCATGTCACTCTGATGACTCCCATCAGCGCCTCTAGCGTTTCAGTGGACAGAATCCTTTGATCCCTCCTAACAAGGCTCTTATTTAGAAACATTTACAGGACCATGTTGTGGAAAATTCAGTGACGTGCACAGTTAAATGAAATGGTAAATGATCTCACTTACAGTTGTGTCCAAAATAATAGCAGTGTGATTAAAAAGGTGAGTAAACGTCAAAATCCCTCAAATAAATTGTATTTTAATGAACATAAGTGCATTGGGGACACAGCACTTTCTATTTCAAAGCAAGAAAATTGGAAAAAGTAATTGAATTTGATAATATTTTACAGAAAGTCAAGAAATATAATGTTCATAAAAATAGCAGTGTTGACATCTGTCTTTACAAACTCAAATGTACTGTATAATTAGATGCATAACCACGGTTTCTGATAACTGCTTCACATCTGTGGTGCATGGAGTCGACCAACTTCTGGCACCGGTCAACAGGTATTGCAGCCCAGGACAATTGTACTACATTCCACAATTCCTCTGAATTTCTTGGTTTTGCCTCATGAACAGCATTTTTCATGTCAGCCCACAAGTTTTCTATGGGATTAAGGTCCGGGGATTGTGCTGGCCACTCCATTACTTGAATGCGGTTTGTCTGGAACCATGATTTTGCTCGCTTGCTGGTGTGTTTGGGGTCATTGTCTTGTTGAAACACCCATTTCAAGGGAATTTCCTCTTCAGCATACGGCAACATGACTTCTTCCAGTATTCTGATGTACTCAAACTGATCCATGATCCCTGGTATGCGATAAATAGGACCAACACCATAGTACGAGAAACATCCCCATATCATGATGCTTGCACCACCATGCTTCACCGTCTTCACTGTGTACTGTGGCTTGAATTCAGTGTTTGCAGGACGTCTGACAAACTGTCTGTGGCCCTTAGACCCAAAAAGAACAATCTTACTCTCATCAGTCCACAAAATATTACGCCATTTCTTTTTAGGCCAGTCAATGTGTTCTTTGGCAAATTGTAACCGCTTCAGCACATGTCTTTTTTTTAACAATGGGACTTTGCGGGGACTTCTCGCTGGTAGCTTGGCTTCACATAGACGTCGTCTGATTGTTACAGTACTCACAGGCAACCTTAGATTTTCTTTGATCCTCCTGGAGCTGATCATTGGCTGAGCCTTTGCCATTCTGGTTATTCTCCGATCCATTTGAATAGTCGTTTTTTTTTTCTTCCTCGCCTTTCTGGTTTTGGCTGCCATTTTAAAGCGTTTGATATCATTTTAGCTGAACAGCCTATCATTTTCTGCACTTCTTTATAGGTTTTCCCTTCTTTGATTAATTCCTTAATCAATGAACGCTCTTCTTCTGAACAGTGTCTTGAACAACCCATTTTACTCTGTTTTTCAAGGACAAATGCACAACCAACATATGCAGCGTCAGTTGCCTTGATCCTTAAATGAGGGCCACCTGTTTAACACCTGTTTTTTTCACATTATCAATGACCTCACTTATTGAACTCAGCACTGCTATTTTTTTGAACACGCCCCTTTTAGTTAATGATTCAGTTTCACAGAATCAGCAGCATGCACGCCATGCCTGTTGGGTCTGTTGGTTTTCTATACCTTTACTAAACCTTCTAGAAACTTACTTGCAGTGTAGAAGTTGAAATTTTAACAAAAACAGTGATTTATCTTGCTAGTGATGTGGGACTGCTATTATTTTGAACACAACTGTATATAGTGCCTTTCAACCTTCACGGTTCCCAAAGCGCTTTACAGCTAAGTCTCATTCCCCCATTCACACACCAATGGCGACCGAGCTGCCATGCATGGTGCTGGTCTCCATCGGGAGCAACTTAGGGTTCAGTGTCTTGCTCAACCCCCCCCCAACCCGCTCTAACCAGCTTTACCTCCAGTGCGACAGTGCTAACCACTGCGCCACCATGCCGCCCTACCGTTACCGAATGGTACTTCGAAAAAGCGACAATAATGCTCACGATGAGTGATCCAGAACACAAGTGTTGATGGAAATGTACATTATTAGTTGGCATGCACATTTTAAGATAGGCCGCCGTCAGACCCCGCCACGCAGAGCAGCTCAGGTGCAGGGAGTCAGCCAGCTCAAGCAGTCAGACTCCAGGGCAAATACAATGCGCTCTTTGTAGCGAGTACTCTCTACGGCACTCAAAGTTGTCCAGTTGTATTTATGAGTGGGATCAGGATGACATCTGTCGTCTCAAGGAAGCCAACAGGTCACAACTGAAGAAAAAGCATGCTGGTAATGCTCCTACAGAAGCACAAGTTCTGGCCAACATCAGTTCCTTGCCAAGCATTGCAGACGGAGAACTTGTGGGGTTGAGGAAACCCGTAGCTTGATCCAAGGATTGCTGAAGTCCATGTGGGAACTGACTGACACCTCAGGTTTACGCCTGCAAATAACATTTAAATAATCACAAACATAATTTTGTTTTTTCAAGGATGGAGATATAATGCTATGCACACTCAAATGCACATGCTTGAGGGTGGATCCAGATGGAACATGAACCGAGCCCATGAAGCTGTGAATGTGAGGGGCGCATCGGACACTAAACTCTATGATGTCCGCCTGATGTCCAATGTAAATGCCCTCGGCAACAGAGTCCTCAGTCGTGCACTCTTGCCAGAATTCATTGCCCCTGGGAGACCCACTGGTAAGTACTGTATTTTCCTTGCATCTACCCCTTTAGTATAACACATTCAACAAATAAACTTTTCTCTGTCTTTCTCACCTGTTCCAGTGCAAACTTGTCTATTTTTCTGAATTCAAAATGTGTTTTTTTTCTTTATGGCAGGTGAGCGTATTGCTGTGGAGTATTTGCTGACAGAGGAGACCTGCTGGGCCCACATCAGCACAGTGAACTTGGCATCATTCTGCCAGACCTGCAGGTTGAAGCTCAGGAGGAGGCATGTCTTGATGTCACGATAGGTGATGCAGCTGACATTCTCAGTGGGAGCCCACCTGAAGCCCCCCAGTGTGAAGACAGACATTTCACCTCCTCGCAGTCCTTTTCTCCATGGTGACTCACCCAACACATCATCACTGGTAATCTGACCATTGCATGATCAGTTGTCATTGAAATTCTACAGGAAAAGTTATTGATTTGCATATGCTATGAATGAGGTTTTTCATTGTTTATAGTCTCAACGTGTCTTTTTGTGTTGCATGCTTATAGACCAATGAAGTTTGGACAGAGACAATTATATAATCCAAGGATTATTTCTCATAACTGTTTCTCTCTCACAAATTCCCAGGAAACCAGTTTTGATGCACCTCCCAGAAGCATAATTACAACTCCTCTGATGGACCAAGCACATCAGCTCAGGTAATGTGACTTATGACTTATGACTTGTTGTACTTCATTTTTCAGGATAGACGATGAGGTGTTCCTGGATGGGAGGCAGTTGATAACTTGGCGGAGTACCTTGTCAACCTCAAAAGCACAATAACTGCATTGTCAACCACAGAGATAGCTGAGATTGTGCGGCTGTATTCCAGTCTACATGATATGGACAAGTGTCCCTCCAAATATACCCTGAAATGTAAGAAGAAGACCCTGCCAGAGCTTCCAGGAAACGCAGTGGCTCTGCACCTGGTCAACAAGCAGCTGAAAGGTAAACTGACCTATAGTGGAAGCACACATTACATAATTCACATGTATCATAACTATCATTAATTATTATACTTACATGTTGTAGTTCAGCAATATCACACAAGCAGAGTCATGTTGTTCTGTATGTCCTCACAGCATTTTAGACTCTTTAGTAACAGATTCAGAGGCAGGCTGCTAGAAATAATCAAATTGTGAAGTGGGGTTATACTGTATATCATCATTCATACAACCCTTCTCCAATCAAGTTAGCGTACCAGAACTGGTTTAATTTTGTATAATACTGATTACATTGTCTTTTTTTCCTTCACAAACTATTCATGACCCATGGTCAGGCTGCCCAGAGACCTGATACCAACAGAACTTCAGAATGTGTTTCCCTCAGCCTTTTGAAGGAGTATCAGAAGGCAAGAAATAGGCCATAAGACTGCAAGGGTAAAACCTTGCCCATTCCACAGTCCATTGTGCAAACATACCGTCACATCAAACAACTGCTCGAAGATAGCCAGGTGATACAGGACCAGACCAACTTGGTGCTAGTGTCTTCTTGGTGAGATGCATTTTTGGCTTCCTACTTTCACTTTAACAGCTGCACTGGAGAAATATAAATATATCTAATTATTTTAACACAATTACATTGACAGAAATGAACAAACCGGGATTCTTTGCTGCAAGGAGTACATCTTCCTGCAGCTAAGGATTCCCTGCCAAAAGCCAGAGATCTCCCTTCTGTACTTGTGGAACATGGACATTTATTCATGTCCATTCATGTCATGTCCATTCATGTCCGGAGTCCCAGGAGCCAGAAAATCCGGAGGGCGAGGCAGTGATGCGCAGGCGCCACATCGTCAGAACTGGCTCGGCACAGCACTGTCCTGAGTGGTATGCGTTGCCTGGTTTTTCTGCCTCCTCCTCATACCATCTAGGTCATCCACCACCACCACCACAACCATCTCCTGCCTGGTCCTCGTACGAGCAGGATCATCTCCCACCACCCCCACGTCCTGCCTGTTACTCGTACGAGCAGGGTCATCCAACACCACCCCCATCCCCTGGCTGGTCCTCGCAGCCACCACCACCTCCCTCTCAGGGTATACTTTCTAGGTATACTTGATATCATTGAAATGTGCTGTCTCACATGATTTGCTTGTGGGGGGATGTAGCTCAGTGGCAGCGCATGCTTTGCATGTATGAGGCCCCAGGTTCAATCCCCGGCATCTCCATTAGATATTATGTTGACATCAATGGTCCAGTAACTTGTTCAATGAGGGTAATGTGTAAAGAGAGCTTGATAGACAAACCAATTAACCCCTCTTCAACTCCACACCCTTTTGACTGGTGCTAATGGCGGTCACGGAATCAACAACTATTTTTAGTGTTTAAAAAGACTTGAAGAAAATCAAGAACTCACTCATAGAGCAAGCAAAAGAGTATCAGCTCCGTCATTCCAGCAAGTATCAACACAGTGAGGATTTAACTAACCAAGTGTTTACGTACATAGGCATTCACGTAAACTTACACGTAATCAAGGTCCTTCATTCCCCAGCCCTGAGACATACACCAACATCTATCACCATCTATGGATTTGTTCGATTTGAGCTCAATTAGCTGTCACATACACATATACGTTATCTAAAACAAGTGTCATGTCTCGTCATTTACGTTAAGTTCCCGTTTTTGTCTTCTTGTCTGTTTAGTTATGTTGTCTTGTCATTTCTGGTTTTATTTTGTAGTAACTATGTTCCCTCTCGTTTCAGACCACTTGACTTCCTGCCCTCGTGTTTCCCGCCTTTGTGATTGTCAGCACCGCCTTGATTGTTTCCACCTGTGTTTCACCCTCTTGTTTAAATAGTCTGCGTCTCCCTTTGTCTTGTCCTTCATGTCATTTTTACCAGGTCTAAGTCCGCATCTTGTTACCCAGTGAGTTCGATTCAGTGTTCTTGTTAATTTTGTCTAGATTTTCCCTGTTTTATTCCTCCCCTTGTAGGAGTGATTATCTGTTGATTAGTTGGTTAGTTTAAGCTCCTTTGTTTCTCGTATTTTTTGTATTAGCGTTTTCCTCTGTTTTTCAGGAGTGATTTTTATTTATTACTTTGTAGAGATTTCTTGCTTGGTCAAGCTTAGTTATCAATAAATACTTTTGTTGTACTTTGTTTGAGTCGTGTGTTTGGGTTCATTTTTTGCCTTGCCCAGTCCTGACAACAAGAATGTTTCATACATTTTGGTTCACACATTCGGATCACATGTGGTCTTTTAATGGTTCCCAGTAGCCACTTGCATGTTATGACGAAATACCTCCAAAGCTAACAACACTCATCAGTAGTGTGTTTTGTGCTAAAAATGAGCAAATGTTAGCATTCAAACACATTAAACTAAGATGGCCAAGGTTAGGATGTTAGCATACTGTACTGTGGTATAGTGGGTTTATATCTGTTTTTATGTCATGTCCACTTTCTTTCCACTTAATTATGCAAGATTTAGCTAGGGTCTCAGCACCCGAAGTTATTGCACTAGGCATTGAATGAAGTACGGCTTAAACTAACAATACTTGTTTGTGATCAATCACTCAAATTGTATTCTAATTCTTGTCTGTGCGACCAGCAGACATAAACCCAAAGATATTCCATTTACAAAGACAGAAAAGTAGCAAATCCTCATAATTAAGAAACTGGAAGCTGCTAGACTTGAGTTATTTAGAATTGTTCATGATCCCTGCTATGGCTGTATGTGTTTCCCTGTGCTGCTCGTCCCTTTTCCCTCTCCTGCCTTGTCTTGCTCTGCCGAGGTGTTCATCCTGATTGCCCAATGAGGTGCACCTGGCCTGGGCATGTGTATAAAAGGAGCCTTACCAGCATCACGTCAGAGGCTTCTGGTTTTCCTGCTTCTCAGCCTGGGATTTTTGTGTTGCTTATGTTTTGACTTTGTGCCTTTTTTGGGTTAGGGTTAGGGTCTTTTATTTAGTATTTTGGTTGTTTGTCTTTAAGTAGTAAATCCCTTGGCTTTGGTTGTTTTAAAGGTGTCTCACTGTGGTTAATTGGGTCAGTGGTGGAATATTTGTTAGTCCCATAGGGCCACCAAAGGGTGAGGCGTAACAATCCCAAATAACATTAAGCTCCCACATTGCATTGCCTCTCTTCTGTCTCTCTGTCCTGGCATTGATGTTCACAGAACAACAATGTTATTTGTTGACTCTGGAGCCTCTACCTGGATCCCATCCAACAACACATCCTTTTTAAGAGCCCAGTCAATGATTTGGATAAAAGTGTGACTGCGTTGGTGTTCAAGGTACAGTGAAAGAGAAAATTGTTACCTCACAAATAGCTGTAATTTCAACTACGGAGGGAGCTCAAGAGAGATGAAGAGAGAAATTTAACAGTTACAGTGATTGAAGCAACATGCTTTTATGTAAGGACCAGATGCACGCTGGATCCTTTCTCTGAGGTAGTTTTATGTATTTACTTACTTTTCCAAATTTCTGATAACCATGCAATGATGAGCTTCAGAGCACCATTTACAGGCAGCTTTCTCTCTCGATTTTCATCATTTTTGTCACTGGCCAGAAATCTGCAATTACCAGCTCTGTACTCTTTCCAAATCGTGACTCAAAGCGCACTTTGGTAGAATATCATACAACATTTAATACACATAATGTCTCCTCTTGTTCAGGCAATGGCAATTGGTGTCCAATGGTAATATCACTTTACTAGCTTTTGCTTCATGATTTTAGTCCATAAAGACATGAACATGGGGTGAAGATGTTAATGTTATGAGTCACTTTTATAAAGGATGGTTTGGCCTGTTTTCAATAAAGAGCTTTCAGCATGATACACACACTTGATGCTGATTAACTGTCTGAAGACCAATAAATTAAGTTGTAGAACAGTAGTAGTAAAACACACAGTAGATCAGTCTGTATACTCACTTTCCAGGGAGAATCTTTATGGTACTGGCATCACCGGATGACAAGTTATCAAAAAAGGGGGATGCACATGCAACTTGGATTTGTAGCCTTTCTTTGTTATTTGGACCGGGGGTGTATATTTGGGGTGTTCGCCACTTGGAATCAAAGAGAAGCAAAAATCCAACGTGTCTTTGTCTAATTAAAAGGGGTCAGCAGTCTAATGTTCATCTAGCCAAACCCAATAAGCATTGATTTGATAATTTGCACAAGAGTGAAGCTAAATTTGGATTTTCTTCAAAAAATAGTATTTTTTAGACGTTACATATAACCATTGTTTCCACCAGCTTTTCTGTGACTATATTTAAACATGTAGTGTGTACCTGGTTAATAGATATACCACCTTTTTAAATTCTGTTGAAACAATGGCTACATGTTGTCTCATGCTGCAACATCTGACAATGTTTAACTTGGGGGGTCCCTGGTGACCTTGGGGTTAAAGGTCCCATATTATGTCCATTTCAGCTCTATATTTTTATTCTAGGATTCCACTAGAGTAGCTTTGTATGATTCACAGTTCAAGTTAGTCCTTATTTATCTTCTCCTGGCCCTTTCTGCAGCCCCTCAGTTCCCCCCTCTGTCTGCAAAGAGCCGTTTTAGAAAAACTGAACACCTCCAAAAACCTGAAGAATAGTTCCTGAGCAGAGCGCTCCAATAACTTAAGACAGACTGAGCGGGTGGATGAGCGTCCCTGTACTTGGTGGGTGGTGCTGTGCCTGGAGATGACCTGCTGGGGGGCGTGGCTGAGTGCGGTGACTGTATAGTTGTGACATCACAACCTTACCCCAGAAGAATCAGAAACTGTTTATTGCCAAGTAACATACATTAAAAGGAATTTGCTGTGGTCTGAAGGTGCTATTGTTTTGATAACAAATAAGTAGAATATAAAAGCTAAAATAAGAATAAGAATAAAAATAAAAATAAGATAAGATAAATAACAAACAGTGCAGTGACCAGAATAAAGTAAAGTGTCCAGATAAAGTGTCCAGTAGGGGGGTGAGTTAATGTAACGCAGTGGGGACAGGGGTGATGTACGTTAATATAACGTATAGCTTGTGTTTGTGTTCTGGGGGGGGGGGGGTCAGTGAGAGTTTGTCAGGTTGACTGCAGAGGGGAAGAAACTGTTTTTGTGGCAGGAGGTTTTGGTCCTGATGGACCGCAGCCTCCTGCCAGAGGGGAGGGGGTCGAACAGATGGTGTCCGGGGCGGGTGGGGCTGCGCTCTTCCTAAAGTCAACAACCATCTCCACTGTCTTTGAAGCGTTAAGCTCCAGGTTGTTGCTGTTGCACCAGGTCACCAGGTGGTCAATCTCCCACCTGTAGGCAGACTCATCCTCTCCAGAGATGAGTCCGATGAGGGTGGTGTCGTCCGCGAACTTCAGGAGCTTGACGGACTAGTGACTGGAGGTGCAGCTGTTGGTGTACAGGGAGAAGAGTAGAGGAGAAAGAACGCAGCCTTGAGGGGACCCGGTGCTGATCGTCCGCGAGTCTGAGACGTGTTTCCCCAGCTTCACGTGCTGCTTCCTGTCAGACAGGAAATCTGTGATCCACCTGCAGGTGGGATCAGGCACGTTCAGCTGGGAGAGCTTGTCCTGAAGAAGAGCCGGGACGATGGTGTTGAAGGCAGAGCTGAAGTCCACAAACAGGATCCTGGCATAGGATCCTGCGGAGTCCAGGTGCTGGAGGATGAAGTGTAGAGCCAGGTTGACGGCGTCATCTACAGACCTGTTGGCTCTGTAGGCGAACTGCAGGGGGTCCAGCAGAGAGTCTGTGATGGATTTGAGGTGGGACAGGACCAGGCGTTCAAATGATTTCATGACCACAGAGGTCAGGGCGACGGGTCTGTAGTCATTTAATCCTGTGGGCCCTGGTTTTTTGGGGACGGGGATGATGGTGGAGGCCTTGAAACAGGCTGGCACGTGGCATGTCTCCAGTGAGGTGTTGAAGATGTCCGTGAACACCGGAGACAGCTGATCGGCGCAGCGCTTCAGGCAGGATGGGGAGATGGAGTCTGGTCCAGCAGCTTTACGCGGGTTTTGTCTCTTGAAGAGTCTGTTCACATCTCTTTCAAGGACAGACAGAGGTGTCGATGCTGGAGGAGTGGGGGGCAGCTGTGGTGGTAGGAGGTGTGAGAGTTCAGCCCCAGGTATGATGAGGGGGTTGGGGCTGTTGGGCTGGAGCTGGTGGGTGATGGTGTGGGGGATGGTGTCAGGACTGTCCCATTGTCTTTCAAAGCGACAGTAGAAGTCGTTGAGGCTGTTGGCGAGGCATCGGTCGTTAGCAGAGTTGGGGGCTCTTGGCTTGTAGTTGGTGATCTGCCTGAGCCCCCTCCACACAGAAGCAGAGTCGTTGGAGGAGAACTGGTCTTGTAGTCTCTCTGAGTACAGTCGTTTAGCTTCCCTCACCGCCTTGCTAAACTTGTACTTGGCTTCCTTAAACTCAGCTCTGTTGCCACTCTTAAACGCCTCTTCCTTTTCCAACCTCAGCTGTCGCAGTCTTGCTGTGAACCAGGGTTTGTCGTTGTTGTAACTCACCCTGGTCCGAGTTGGTACGCAGCAGTCCTCACAGAAGCTGATATATGAAGTCACAGCCTCTGTGTACTCATCCAGACTGTTAGTAGCAGTCCTGAAAACATCCCAGTCAGTACAGTCCAAACACGCCTTCAGGTCCTCTGCAGCTTCACTGGTCCACTTCTTCGAAGTTCTCACAACAGGCTTAGAAAGTTTTAATTTCTGCCTGTATGTGGGAATCAGGTGGACCATGTCGTGGTCAGAGTGTCCCAGTGCAGCGCGGGTGACGACGTGAAAAGCGTTACTGACTGTGGTGTAACAGTGATCCAGAGTGTTCCCCTCCCTGGTGGGGCATTTAATAAACTGTTTGTATTTTGGGAGTTCGTGTCTGAGATTACCTTTGTTAAAGTCACCGAGGACAATAACTAAGGAGTCCGGGTTGGTCCGCTCCGTTTCCAGTATCTGATCGGCGAGTGCGCGCTGTGCGTCCTGCACGTTGGCCTCCGGTGGAATGTAAACACCGACCAGAATGAATGAAGCGAACTCGTAAGTCCTGATGGCTCGTTTAAAGGCACAGTGTCTGAATACGTGCTATGTGCATTTCTCCGGGGACTGAGCGTTGCTTTCACAGTTTATATAGCACCTAGACCTGCTTTATAATCAAACAAGACATGGAGATCTCACTTTCTACAACATGGGACCTTTAAGGCAACGTCCCCAGTTCACATCCGGCTGGGGACCTTTTTTGCATATCATTCCCCATCATGCCCAATTAAAAAAGTACTTTTCAACCAAATTTATCAAACGAAGGAATGTTCCCTAGCTTGATGTTTGATTTGAAAAAGTAAGGACCCTCCAGTTCTACTGCAGTGGTCTCGAACTAAAATTGCACTGGTCAGGTTGCGCCCACTGAAGTCAGTGCCCTGTGAATCTCAGTCATAATTGGAGGAGAGCGAGGCCAGATTCATTGGAATAAAGCCTTACTTTTTATTGGGGGAAACCGTTCAACGAGTACAAAAAGTAGCCCAAGTTATCACAAGCTCTCCCAAACCATGTTTACATGCCCAGTCAAACACAAATTGTCCCAATCTGGCAGCCCTGCCTTGAGAGCCAAAAATACAGTAAATTACTAACAACACTCCAAAGCTGAGCAACTTGTCTTTCCCACTCCTCTACCTTGTACCTAGCCTAGCACATTACCCTACTTTTGGGGAGTAATACTGGACAAAAAGCAGTCACACTAAATTCCATGAAAAAATAATCAGTTGTCCGACTGAAATGATCGGTCCTCCAGGACAACCTTTGTTTCAGTTTTATAGCGAGACGTGTTGGTGTCAGGTGCACCGCACTAAATCAGAGTGCTGTTAGGCCTCACTCAGTATTTGTGTTGTTGACAAGTTGCGCAGGTAGATGCAGCTCACTCACGTCAAAACGTGAAAAAAAGAAAAAGAAAAGCCAAACTTATGTTCCGATTGTTGCAGCCTTGCTGGAAATGTATTTGTAGATTTATTGTAACTTTACACAACTCTTTAAGCTATGCATTAAACTACAGGTAAGATATTGTCAATGTGAAGCAAACTCCCATTGGTGCTTCAACAGTAATTCTGTCTTTTTCTCTCTTTCCTTTGTCAGTCTCTGGTATTGTAGCCATGATGAAACAGTGCAGGCCTCTCTCTGGAGTGACTGCTGAGGCCCCGTAATTATAGCTCTATTACCAGCAGATAGTGCTCTCAATTTGAAAAGCCTCAACTAAAGTAAACAGCAGCGAGCAGAGTCTCCGACAGGCCTGATATGGAGTAAAAGGAGAATATTATATTCCCTTGGTCCGTAGACTCTTACTGCGAGAGGGGGGGCTGCTTCACAGTGTGTACAAGAGTGTGCGCTTGCACGCTCACCAGGAGGGATGGACTCACTCAGCCTCATTAGCATGGATACAAATGGCTCCTGATGTCTCATTGTCGAGACAGCAGCGAAGGATGTCACGGTCTGGGCAATGAGGCGGGGGGTTACAGAGAGAGAAAGAAGGTGAAGGCAGCGATAGAGTAGGTGCAAGAAAATGTCAGGAATGAAACAAGGCAAAAGTAAACATTTTGTTTCATGAATGACACAGTGCCCCTCTAGACCAAAATGACAAGCCCGGTTCTCGTGGGAAATGTGTCCTCATCCAAAAACAACTCTCTATCGGACTGGCTTTTAAAATTCTCCCTTTCTACTATATCTGTGAAAAACGGTGTTTGTGATTAATAAAGGGTAAATGTTAAATGCAGCTCTGAAGCAGGATGATAAGTGTGCTCTCCTGCATGAAAGTTAGATATGCTACACACACACACATTCACCACCACGACCTCCACAACCTTTCAATGCCTTCCACTATATTTAGGACACTGAACATTATCATTGGACTTAAATCGTTTGGACAAACGTCCTAAGAATTCTGTGGGCTGTTTCATCACTGCATTTACAAAAGAAAAAAAAAATCCACTTTATTACCATCTGGGTCTCATGTTGTTAGTTTTGGCCATCAGTCCTATTGGCGAGCTGTGGGATGTGGCAACATCTCTAAACAATTTTACGAGTTTTCCTACGCCACTGCCTATCTACACATGCAGCGGTCACAGAGCAACATTAGCATTCATTTGGGGTCATGTTTTTGGTCAGCCGATCAATGTGAGTCTAACATTCACTCTCTTTTAGCTCTGTTTTTGGTCTCTACCAACTCCTGAAGGAAATATCTGGCTCTTTAGCAGCTAAATGCTCCTCTTTGTTGTGTGCTGGTGAGTCGTCGTGTACAGTGGCTTTGAAGCTGGATTTATGGTTGCCGTAGCGTCCCTGGAGTGAGGGACCATTCCCCCAAAATGACGCCATCGCACCATGCTCTGCAAGTTCCCGTGACACGTGGTCGTGCATCTCTGAATTTTCGTAACTAGGTGATGCGCGCAACGCAACATTTCAACATGGACGCCTGTGGAACTAGACTGGCCCAGCAGATACGTCATTTCAAGCACCTCTACGACCCCTCCATGAGAGACCACAGGGACAGCCACATGATTCTGAACTCATGGAGAGAGAGATTGCCACCACAACGGCCCCTGGCGTTTCGGAGAATACTGCAACGGATCGCGCGTTAAGCATTAACGCCTCCGTGCAATATCAACGCTCAAGTGACATTTACTGAGACATGCTTGCACGAGCATAAAGAAGGCGTGACAGAGCTTCTTTACTGAAACCTGCTGCTGCTGGAAACCAAGGTTGATGAGAGACTGGGCCAAAACAATAAGCTGAAGGAAGCTAAAACACTGCAGAGTCAAGTGATACTTCACTGTGGGTTCATCACCAAGAGCGACACCTTTCACATCTCGCAAAATCATTTGATCCAAATCCAATATAAAATGACTGATTTGAGCCGCTTTAACCTCAGCTTAACCAAAACATCTTAGCCTCACAAACTGAGCTAAAACTCACCAATCATCGTGACGGAGTCAGGACACAAAAGGAAAAAAGAAAAGTGGGACAGAATGAAAGAGGAAGGAAGCAGTAAAGGAAACAGAAAGACAGTGTGACATGTAGAAGAAAGGAAGAAATATCCTGGGCTGCTTTCTAACTGCTGGCAGGAGACTCAGCTGCCATTAGCTGTCACTTCTGAAGATAAGTGCAGGAGTGTCGTTCATTAGCGGTGGATCATTGAAAAGGATTATAACACCACACTGTGACATCAGAGGACACATGTTGGCTTTGATTAATCATCGCTTTCCCCCACTGCCCCCCTCTCTCCAAAACAGAGACTGTTTTCTCTTGAAACTAAACGAGCTGAGGGACTGGAGAGACTCTCAATTAGAATCAGTCTCCAACTGTGAGGTGCAACAAGACTTTTTAAGTTTGAACAGATGCTGATATCTCCGGACTGAAGATGCTGAAAGACAATATTTTTGTGCTGATATTCATTATATTTGACTATTTCCATGGCAGAAATTCAAAGTGTGTATGTGTGTGTGTGTGTGTGTGTGTGGTGGGGGGCGGGGCGCGCATATTCTCTGAAACAGCATTCAGGCTATGGGACACTAAAACGCTCTCAAAACGTTTTAACGAGTTGAGCTTAAGGTCAGACCACAGATAACCTTTTAAGTATGAATTAATTTTACCACGCGTAAATCCGTCAAGGCAGAGTTATACAACACTTGCTGATGGATTTCCAATTTTAAATGACAGGCCAACATCAGCCTCAGTGTATTGGATAATTAGTGTATCAGTCAAAACAAATGTCACAGTGAAAGTGTGACTGAATACATAAACAATATAGTGAGTTAAAAGTGTTTTATTTTGGTTCACTTACTTGCATAAATACTAAAAACATAAAACGGTCTTTTTCAATGGTTGTTATAGTTTGGAGAACTTGCTGTAAATTACAGGCTCAATCCAAACCATCAAAGATGATGCGACCAATCAAGTCATTGTCTGGTTGCGTTTTGATTGGTCTGCTTGAAGACCCAGGGCCCACTGCAACTGAAGTTGGATCCAATCTGGAGGTGGTCTAGGAGGTGTGAGCCTTCATCCCCTGGATGTCAATATACAAGGGGGCTACATGAGAAACAATCCCCCCCTCATTGGATTTTCTTCACTAGTGGAAAAGTATTCAGACACGTTTCCCGAGGCTGGCCACTCTAGCGAGGCGCTATCTCTGCGTTCCCCGGGACATCGGTACCATCTGAGCGGGTATTCTCCGCCGCGGGTCTCGGACTGCGCACCAGACTAACCCTACAGCATGTCAACACGTTGATATTTCTGATTAAAAACCAGTAGGCAAGCTGTCTGCGAGTGAGGAACGAGGTAGGCCTGGCCTGTTTTTTTAAATCTAATTTTTTTATTTTAGGGCTATCTGAGGTCTGAAAAATGCAACTACAAGTTTCCGTTTTGTTAACCTGTCGGCTGTTTTTGATCATTAATTAGCCCGTTACAAAAGTCCTGTTTGCTAGGCTCTTTGTTTTAATACGTTATAAAATATTTTTCTACTCGGGAGATCCAGGCTGTTATGCCTACTAAACGTTTTTTACAGCGGCTTCAGCACTGGAGGATTCAATGTGTGTCGACTTTGCAAGTGACTCCTGGACTAACAGCACCAACAAATGCCTCTGTTGAAACCTTTAACATGTCTTCCAACTGTAAGTAAATTAGAACCATCCGCTAACGGCCGTACTCGATTTCAGCAGAGGTCTGCAGAAATAAACGGAGCGGGTTCAGCATGCGGAGGTCCTCTCAACAGCAGATAACACCGAGTAATAAAGCCTTCTGCGGGAGGTCATGAACGCCGCTGCTCTATGATTGTTTCCTGAGCTGCAGGGCAACAATCAATCCACTCTCTCCTCCTCTAACACCTTCCTTTCACCTTATTTATATCCCTCTCTCCTCCCCACCTCTACCTGCTGCTACTGCCGCCTTCTTATTTATCCCTCTTGCCTTTTTCCGTAGCACTTCTTTGGTGTTATGCTCCTGCGACAATCCTCTCACTGTAAAAGAAGACTTTTGCATTTGTAGTTTTTGTGTATGTTCTATGTGGATTTTGTTTCTGACAGGGTAGCAGCACTTGCAGCTGCGTTAATTACAGTGGAAGCACGGGCCTTACTTGTGTCGTGTGTAAAATCAAATGAGAAATCCTGTAACAGTTATCTGCCGCTGTGCTAATTTGAGCAGAACCCTCCTGGTGTTCATAATTCTGGATACAAGATAAAGGTTGTCGTGTTACTGCAGTGCGACTGTACACCTCTTCCACGTCTCTCACTTTTCCCTCCTCCCTCCCTCCGTCCATGAAACAATCAACTTATTTTCTCCTCTGTTGTTTCCGCACCTCTGCCTTCTCTCTCAACTTGTTTGCTTTCCCCTTTTCCTTGTCTCCAGTTGCGCCTCTTTCTCTTTGGCTTTCCCTTTCCTACAGCATCTCCTCTTCCTTCTGAGTGCATGTTTAGAAACTAAATCAGGGCATCACATATTTTGCAGTCAAAAGGCAACCACTGTCTGTGAACACTTCTGTCATTATAACGTTTTAAAACTATTGGCTGGACTGAGGATTGGTTGTCAGGAAGAGTATTGAATCCTAAAAGCCCAACACACTACAAGATCACATGCTCGGTTGTATACAGACGTGTGGACAATCATCTTGAAAAGCAGTTGTCTTGCCTAGGGTTGGGTATCGTTTCAATTTTCTCGATTCCGATTCCAACTCCGCTTATCAAATCCAGTTCTTGGTTCCGATTCCTACATTTTTTGAGCGGTTTCTGATGAAAGAAGGCTCTTCAGTCCGTGGATATAGCTGAACTCAACCATGACATTCATCCTAAATCATCTACCCCTTCATGACTAAAGCGAAAGGAGTTTCAGTACTAGTGGGGGCTCCCTGGGGAAGAACCAGAGGTGGAGGGGTGCTCTCCGAAGTCATATCTAAGAAAAATATATGTCAGAATGATTTGTAGACATCATTTGTTTACCTTCTATCTACAAGAGGAATGTTAATGTTAACGTTAGCTAGTATTCTGGGGCGACCACAACACATCGAACACGGTGCATTCCTCCAGATTCACGCCGTGTTGGTGTAAATGCTTCGTCATGTTTGGGGCACTTCCTCCCTTTCACGAAATGTCCTTACTGCAGGTGTTACATTTTGCTGTGTCATTATACTTTTTTTGTGAAGCTAAGCCAAACCTTCGAGCGTTCGCTGCGTTCAGCCATGCTCCAGGATGCAAACCAAAGCGTCTCTTTCTCACATGCTTAGCTGATGTACCTGTGTAACAAGTCATGCAACGTTAGGTCTGCGTAGCGGGTCCTGGCAGGTAAATGCAACTTTTATGGACTGTCGGGAGCACGACCGAAATATGCTAAAGTTAGGAACCGATAAGCAGCATCAAAATGCACACGCCTTATCGAATCCACGGTTCTTCAAAATTTGGAATCGGTTCCAACTTGGACCCGGTTCTTAATACCCAACCCTAGTCTTGGCAAAATCAGGGTAATAATCAGTCTTTAAATCATGTAGTGTGTTCCTTGGTTTAGCTGGGACCCTAAAGCATAATTCACCACACTAATATTTTACCTTTAATATTTTATCTTATCTACTCCAAATTTCCAGGTTCACTCTTTCAGCAGCTCTATACCCTCTAACAATAGGACTCCAAATACACTAAGTTTGTACAACACAGCAAAAAGGATGGTTTCAGGTTGTTGTTTTTGTTTTTTTTTCCAGCTTGACCCATATGACACCAGCTCCCAGTGATTAATCACCTTTTGGTGTGTGCATGAAGGGAGGCATTGCTACAAGTAAGCAATGAAGTTGTTTGAGTTGACATGAAAATAAAAACTAGGAAACAACATTTTCATTAGTACCACACACCACAAACATTAAAAATTGATTGAGCAATTTTAATTTCCTCCCTTTTGTAATATTTTGAAGCTGACTAGATGTTTTCACATCAGATTTCATGAGACGTCAAGTTAAAAAAACCTGGTTTTGCATAAAAATGTAATCACTTATTCCTTGACCATTGCCGAGCTTTCCACCACGTTTCACTGAAAACTGTTTGTGAAGAACAGAAAGAAAACAGGACTAAAATAATCCCCTTGGTAGAAGTATAAATCAGGTATTTTGCATCAGCATGCCCAGTCGTAATGGGATAATTGCCTTGCTAATTCCCAGAAAGGCATATTTGCCATTAGAGTAACACAAAGTGCTGCAAAATGGCTCAGTTAGTGTGACAAAAGGGAATCTGTGCATGGGATAAAATACAAATTTGGTAATTAGAAAGGTCAGCAAAGGAAACAATGCATGGATGCGTGAGGTAGGATGGAGAGAGTTGTAGTGAGTGTCAGCTGGTTAATGTATGAGCTAGTGAGCCAATAAGACAGCTTTAAAGGCTGAGAAACTTCGGGTGAAAGAGGTCAGCCCAGATCAACTGCAATCAGAAAGCAGGCTAGAGAAAAAGGAAAAGCAGTACACGCGAAGGCTTCTCTTGTCAAAGGTGCCGGAACTAGGGGGTCCAAGGGGGTCCCACTTTACAACCCTGTCCCACATTCTTTTTAAGTTGCAAATCACTGTATCCCCAAAAAAGCCCCTATATTGCAACACTTCCAGTAAAAAGATGTTTCAATCATCCCCTTCCACTCTAAGACATTAAAAAGAATAAAGCAGGCAAAGTGCTGGTCTCCATCGGGAGCAACTAAGGGTTCAGTGTCTTGAAGGACTCACTTGTCTCTGAAGGACACTTCGACATGACAGGAGGAACCAGGTGATCAAACCCCCAACCAGCTCTACCCTGCTGTACCTCCCATGCAACAGTGCCAACCACTGTGCTACCATGCCACCCAGATAGACACACAGACAAACAGAACACATCACTTAGTTTAGTTTCTTAGCCTGCTGCTTTTCATGGTTGTAAATAGAACTTTTGGAGAGAGAAAGTGATGGAGATGCCAGCCGCAAATAGCTGTCTCTATGCGCTCTCCCCAGCTGATTTTGAGAATAGTTCATAAATTCAAAAAATATTCAGCGCTCTGCTAGTGCTACCTTCTTATATGAGTGCTCTGATTAATAAATGTTTTCTTTGATTTTGTAACAGTAGCCGTATGTTGTTGTTATTCAGCCTTTCTGAGGCTACTGCATGGTTAAATCAATCTTTAACAGCCCCCGCAGTAACTTCATCCTGTTTGAGCCGTTAAGCCGAGCTAACCACAGCTATCAATATTGCAATGGACTGGATGCTTCTGCAAACACATCAGCGCATAAGAAAGTAAAATACAGTCTGAACTGTCGGAACATGGCCCTTCAACCCTAGAACCAGTGCAGCCAGGACCCCAAAGCAGCAGCTCTGTTGACCGCTGAGACTGTCGAAACCGCCGGCACTGAACCGAAACAGGCTAGTGCTGGCTCAGACTACATGGAGGGTTGTTGTCGGGACATATAGACGGGTAAAGCTGCGCACACACGTACGGGGGGAGGGGGGGGGGGGCATGTCTCTCGTAGCTGGTACACCAGAAAGACCATGTTTAGATTCCAAGATGTACTGAGTTCATAATGAATGCTTTTGGATGTGTTGCACAGCTTCCGCCACCAGGTTGTGCCTTTTATATTGTTAAAGGTATGGTCACATTACATTTCCGGTATTCTCCCACCCGTTTGACCTTGGCGGATGTGCTCATTTAGCAAGTAGGGAAACCGCACTGTGTTTGGAAGTTATGATTCAAGTTTTTTTTTGGAACTAGTATAGCATATTATCACACTACCAGACTACAAATTGTAGCATTGCTCTTATACGCTGTTTGTAGTCTGTGATCTGATCAATACGATGTCTTGCCTTTCTAAATTGCATGTTAAGATCCAACATTAAGCGCTTAACAATGTCAGGTGTAAATACAAATACCAGTGGATCAGCTGTTACTATCCTGATAAAGTATCCAGACATACATCACGTTAATACTTGGTGGAAATGGGGCTTCAATTGGCTTTCAACATGAAGGCTCACCACAGCCTGAACATCTGAATACATTCATGGCAATCCAAACGCAGCGTTGAATTAGTGGCTTTTATGCATCAAACTCAACAAATGTAGTGAAAACTATGGATTGGTTTGTACTGTATTCATTATAATGGCACATGACATCTAAATAATAACTACATATTTGAGAGGAAATAACCCGAATGGAATACATTCTTTAGCCAAAATGTATTTTTGTGGTTTTGTACTCCGAGGTGATGGGGTGTCTAGTTGTCAAGTTGAGTCAAGGGCATCATCAGCTTGTTGTACATGTCAGTGACAGTGTTTGTGTCATCAGTATGCACGTCCCCTGCCTCATACCGTGCCGTTAGGCATAGTGTTTTCAGATGTATCACACTGTGCTTCAAGGCCTCATTCCATAATTTATGACCCCCCCCCTCCAGCACTGACTCAGCAGGTGTCTCAATATGTTGCATATACCCCGACCTACTGCGAATAAACACAGGAAAATGAACTGTATGCCTTTCACTGTTTTCATTTCATTTGTCTCACGCTGCTCTCCGGTGCACCATTACCAAACAGCCTTCTCCCTCTTTGGATATATCTGGAATGCCTGCGTACCTCTGGGTGACATGCAGAAGAATGGAAATTCACCTACGCACAATGTGTGCATGTGCCTAAGACGAGTGCTTTATTTTGATCTTTGAGAAAAGATTGGAAGAGAATCGCTTTAAAGCAAATGAGAAAAAGTCGATCGAAACTGAATCAAAGAGTCACAATCTGAGGAGAGCCATCAACATCTCACTTCCTCTGCATCCGTCTCGCAACAAACGATAAATTGTCATCGTATGTAACCAAATGTATGTTCTCTGATGTTGTCTTCAGACCATCATGTGAACGTTGTCCTCAAGAGACCATATTGGCTGGTTGATGTAATGAGATGGAAGGATTACTATTACTATTATCATTGCAGCCAGTCTTATTCGTTATAGTCTATCGCGCTCCAGGTCCATACTCTGAATTCTTATCTGAATTCTCAGAGTTTTTATCAGGTTTAGTCCTTAAAACAGACAAAGTCATTATCGTAGGGGATTTTAATATTCATGTGGATGTTGATAAGGATAGCCTTGGTACTGCATTTACCTCTTTATTGGATTCGATTGGCTTCTGTCAGAGGGTACAGAAACCCACTCACTGTTTTAATCACACCCTCGACCTGGTTCTGACATATGGACTTGAAATTGAACATCTAACTGTCTTTCCACAGAATCCTTTGTTATCGGACCATTATTTAATAACTTTTGAATTCCTATTACTGGACTACACGCCATTAGGCAAAAAAGTCTACACCAGATATCTATCTGATAGTGCTGTAGCTAAATTTAAGGAAGTGATTCCATCGGCATTAAATTCAATGCCATGTCTCAATACAACTGAGGACTCCTATGCTAACCTTCGTCCCTCTCAAATAGACAAGGTTGTTGACAGTGCTGCAGGCTCAATGCGATTGACACTTGACTCTATTGCCCCTCTTAAAAAGAAGATAATAAAACAAAGAAAGTCAGCTCCATGGTATAACACCCAAACCCGCAAATTAAAGCAAACAGTGCAGAAACTTGAAAGGAAATGGCGCTCCACCAAACTAGAGGAATCACGTTTAATTTGGCAAGATAGTCTTAGAACTTATAGGAAGGCCCTCTGTAAAGCCAGAGCAGCCTATTACTCAACATTAATAGAAGAGAACAAGAACAACCCCAGGTTTCTCTTCAGCACTGTAGCCAGGCTGACAGAGAGTCACAGCTCTATTGAGCCATGTATTCCTATAAGCCTCAGCAGTAATGACTTCATGAGCTTCTTTAATGATAAAATTCTAACTATTAGAGACAGAATTGATCACCTCCTGTCTTCAGGTGGTACCTTACCTTCAAACACAGGAATCTCAGAAATAGCTGTAAAACCTGATGTATATTTAGATTGCTTTTCTCCCATTGACCTTCACCAAATTACTAAAACTATCTCTTCATCTAAGCCATCAACTTGTCTCTTAGACCCCATCCCAACCTGGCTGCTCAAAGAGGTTTTACCTTTAGTCAGCACTTCTTTACTAGACATGATCAATCTGTCTTTATTAACAGGCTACGTACCACAGTCCTTTAAAGTTGCTGTAATTAAACCTCTTCTTAAAAAGACCACACTTGATCCAGAGGTTTTAGCCAACTATAGACCTATATCTAACCTCCCCTTTCTCTCCAAGATCCTTGAGAAAGCAGTCGCCAACCAGCTGTGTGACTTTCTACATGACAATAGATTGCTTGAGGACTTTCAGTCAGGTTTCAGAGCTCATCATAGCACAGAGACGGCACTGGTGAAAGTTACAAATGACCTTCTCACTGCATCAGACAAAGGACTGGTCTCTATACTTGTTTTGTTAGATCTTAGTGCTGCATTCGACACCATTGACCATCATATCCTATTACAGAGACTGGAACATTTAATTGGCATCAAAGGAACCGCACTAAGCTGGTTTAAGTCGTATTTATCAGATCGATCTCAGTTTGTACATGTTAACGATGAATCCTCCATGTACGCCAAAGTCAGTCATGGAGTTCCACAAGGTTCTGTGCTTGGACCAATACTATTCACCTTATATATGCTTCCTTTAGGGGATATTATTAGAAAACACTCCATACATTTTCATTGCTATGCAGATGATACCCAGCTATATTTATCGATCAAGCCAGAAGAACCTCATCAGTTAGCCAACCTCCAAGCATGCCTTAAGGACATAAAGACCTGGATGACCTGTAATTATCTGATGTTGAACTCAGACAAGACAGAAGTTATTGTTCTTGGCCCTGAACACCTCAGAAATACAATATCTAAGGATATTGTTACCCTAGATGGCATTGCCCTGGCCTCCAGCGCCACCGTGAGGAATCTCGGAGTTGTCTTTGATCAGGACATGTCCTTTAACTCCCACGTAAAACAAACTTCACGGACTGCCTTTTTTCACCTCCGTAATATTGCAAAAATCAGGAAGATCCTGTCTCAACCAGATGCAGAAAAATTAGTCCATGCATTTGTCACGTCTAGGCTGGATTATTGCAATTCTTTATTATCAGGCTGTCCCAATAAGTCCCTGAGGACTCTCCAGCTGATCCAGAATGCTGCAGCACGTGTACTGACAGGAACCAGGAAAAGAGATCATATTTCTCCTGTATTAGCTTCTCTGCACTGGCTCCCTGTAAAATCTAGAATAGAGTTTAAAATCCTTCTCCTCACCTACAAAGCTCTTACTGGTCAGGCACCATCATATCTTAAAGAGCTCATAGTACCTTATTACCCCACTAGAGCACTCCGCTCCCAGAATGCAGGGCTGCTTGTGGTTCCTAGAGTCTCCAAAAACAGAACAGGAGCCAGAGCCTTCAGCTATCAAGCTCCTCTCCTGTGGAATCGGCTCCCAGTTTGGGTCCGGGAGGCAGACACACTCTCTACTTTTAAGAGTAGGCTTAAAACTTTGCTTTTTGATAACGCTTATAGTTAAGGGCTGGCTCAGGCCTGCCTGGACCAGCCCCCTAGTTATGCTGCTATAGGCCTACACTGCCGGGGGACTTCCCATGATGCACTGAGCTTTCCTCCTCTCCCTCTTCATCTTTGCACATTCATCACAGTCCAATGCATGTTACTAACTTTATTTCTTCCCCGGAGTTTCTTTGTGCTTTGTCGACTCGTAGGTCGCTGTGGATCGTGGTCCTGGTACGCCTGGGTGCTGCTGCCGCCATGGGCCTGCCTGACTCTCATCACTACAGTTATTATGTTTAGTCGTAGTTCTGTCACTATTAAAGCTCCTATTATTAATCTCAGCTAATATTACAGCTATTTCTACTGTTAGTGCTGCCATACATCTTTGCCTACCTATCTGTCTGTCTGTCTGTCTATCTGTGTCTCTATGTCTATCTCTCTGTCTCTGTCTCTCTCTCTCTCTCTCTCTCTCTCCCTAAAACCCAACCGGTCAAAGCAGATGACCGCCCACCTAGAGTCTGGTTCTGCTCAAGGTTTCTGCCTCTTAAAAGGAAGTTTTTCCTTGCCACTGTCGCCAAAGTGCTTGCTCATGGTGGGAACTGTTGGGTCTCTGTAATAACATTATAAAGAGTCGGTCTAGACCTGCTCTATTTTGTAAAGTGTCATGAGATGACTTTGTTGTGATGTGGCGCTATATAAATAAATAAATTGAATTGAATTGAATTGAATTGAAATTGAATTGAATAACAAAGCCATACTGTACCTGATTCAGGTTCAAAGTTTTAACCGCCGTGGTTTTTGGCGTTTTTAAACATTAAATCAGTTGGACTATATTTTGCAAAAAAATAAATTTTTGTGCACTTGTTCTGCATAATAACCTTATTTTAAAAAAATAATAATGACGTCGGTAATTGTTTATTTGGGGATGTGAGAAGTTGAGGGGAAGCACATTTAAAAAAAATTAAAATAGTATTTAGTCTGATAGTCTAATTTTCCAAGATTGAGCTGCTGTGAAGAGACCTGTGGGCAGCTGTAACAAGCATCTAATGTGATGTTCTCCACTACCTTGAAGAAGAGGGCTTCCTCAGTGTAATGACGGGTCGCCATTACTAGAGCTATTATTAATTGTGGATGATATCACTAGACGGAAATGATAGCTGGTAAAACATATTTGCATGTATGGTAAGAATACATTACATACATTATATATCGCAGTGCACTCGAGTCGGGTGTTTCACAGCGGGGACGCTGGGCCGCTCCACCTCGTCGTTCGCCTGTGAACAAGCAAATTAATGCACATTGATATATGAGTCAGTCGTAGTAAAATAATTGTTTGTGAAAGATAAAGATAGATAGATTCTCGCTAAACTTAATAGAAACTAGTCTATTGGATGCACGTTGTGTTGCAAAACTTACCTCTGTCTGCTCTCCTTCTCCCAGGGTGTTCAGGCAAAAGAATTCCCCGGGGGGGCTCGTACAACAATTATAAGTACTGTGGGAATGTATTTATTCATGTGAGTTATTTATTAAGTCTATTGTGGAAAACTTGAAGTAACCATTTAAAAAAAATTTTTTTTTTACATGTATTAATAATTTTTTATTGCCATGTGTGAGAGTAACATAACTTAAACAATAAGACCTTCCCCCCGACTTTCTTGGTTGCCTATAAGAGCCTGTGAATTGATTTCTATCTAGAGGACTACAGCGCCAACAGTTTGTCACACTAGCTAACGCTGGCTTAAAAATGGAGTGTGTCAACCTTGAGCCAGAAAACTTGACATGACTTCACGCGCACCACATTTTTATGTGAAAGCTGAGATGGACAGACGTTTCGTAACACTGCAAAGGGCTTGCACCCCCTTCAGTCTGAAACAAAATATAACCAGTACAGTCTTTTGACTCGTGCTTGAATGGTTTCTTTGAGTGCAGAGATAATTTACAAGGACTATTTTAAAACTTCAGATATGTCAAACTTAGGTCAAAAACATGCATATATCACTTAATCAGGTGTGTTCATTCGGTAGCATAAGGAGGGCAGGGACTCTGCATGTCCTGGAGAATCTGTGTGAAGTCCTCCCTCTCAAGTGACAGTTCCGTTCAGTTTTGCAAGCGCAACAACTCAGCCAACAACCCTTTAAACATTCACATTTTCAACTCAACAGTTTTGACAGCCAACAGTCTTAAAAGTTACAGCAGCATCTTTTAGTACAAGATCAAATGGTGTCTGGCAAGTGCACATACATACTGATGATTTCATTCACCGACCACCAGCGAACCAAGCCATGAACGACTCCTGTTCCGGTTCCCACTTGCTCTTCGGCTCGGGGGGGGCACAACTACCTCCATGGAAAGACTCCCATCCGGTCCAGAATTTGACCAGATTGGTCAATTCAGTTAGTGTTGCTATGGACTAGATTGAAATTGATTAAATAAATGGCAACAACAAATCAAATCATCAAAACAAATCTAATCTAAACAGCTACATGACAAATACAAACACGCAAAGTTTATACCGAATATTTAAACAGCTAAGTCACTTATATAATAGTAATATTTACAAAAGCATACTAAGAAAACAACATTACAAGAACAGAGTAATTAAAATTGACTTCAGGGCAGAAATGTCCTGCTCCCTGTTTTGTAAGAAGCAAGGCCCCACATTGGGGATTCTTGAAGACCTTGTCTCAGCTGCTTTATTTGTCTTGCGACACGTCTGATTGCCTGTTAATAGCAATAAGGCAGCGAAGGCAGAACACATAGCATTCCTCATCCTAAAGCAAGCTCGGAGACTAAGATGTTAGAAAACGAAGAATATTTTCAAGAACATATTCCTGTAACACAATGTAAGGACAGAATAAAGATAAAGGAAATACTTGAGTTATTTTTGACAACTGTAACTTGTAACTGGAGCTACCTTCAACTTTGCAATTCAGGGGTGGTGCTCTTTCCACATTAGGTTGCTTATAAAAGGAGGGGACTTATTAACTTTTTCTTAACTATTTAATTATTATTAAATATTGTTGCTGTACTGTAATAATGTCTGTGTCTGAATTATGATGTAGTATATTCATTAATCTTGAAGTAGTATAAAGAGCAACAAAGTCTATGTAGGGAGGATGTTTGGTTAGGTTTAGGAAAAGATCACGGATTGGGTTAAAGTCAACGTTTATTTATCGACGTGGTTTCACAGCGAACAGCAGTCTCCTGGGTGAAAGCTGTGTTTGTAAAACAACGGGGACAAATCTCGCGGGAGTTTCCAGGGTTACCATCTAGACATTTCAAGGCCCCTCCATACTCTGCTGATATTGTTCTGCTGCAGCTGATCCTCCATTTTCCTCCTTTAGCTGTTTTTTTCCCTCCCTAATCCTCTTCCTCAGCTCCTTCTGTACATTCTTCAGCTCCTCCTTGTTTCCTGACTTCAATAACAAACTTTATTTATACAGCACTTTTTTTTTTATAACAATGTTACAAAGTGCTTTACAAAAGGAAATAAAACCAGACAAGGCAGATAAAAAGGAAATGAGCACAAAGGAAGTAAGGACAAAAAAAAAAGATGAAAGAGATTTAAAAGAAGCTAGGGTCTTAGTGTCTGAGTTCTGTAGGCAGAGAGTTCCATCGTTTAGGACCTCTGGTAGCAAAAGCTCGATCACCCTTAGTCACGAATCATGATCTTGGAGTTAACGGCAGGGCTCCATCCGCGGATCTTAGTGGTCGAGAGGGCACATACCAGGTCAATAAATCAGATGTATTTAGGAGCAAGGCCGTTTAAGGCCTTGAAAGTGAGCAATAAAAATGTAAAATCAATTCAAAATCTAACAGGGAGCCAGCGTAGGGAAGCAAGCACAGGGGTAATGTGATCATGCCTTTTAGTCCCAGTAATGAGACGAGCAGCAGCATTTTGTACCAACTGAAGACGATGGAGGGAGCCCTGGCTGATACCAGAGTAAAGTGCATTGCAGTAATCAAGCCAAGAATAGATAAAAGCATGAACAACCTTTTGTAGATGAGCAATATAAAAATGACCAAATATTGGAGATAGTCTGGAGCTGGAAGAAACAGGACTGAACAACATCTTTGACTTGATCGTCAAAGCGGAGGTTAGCATCAAATGTCACCCCAAGAATCCTGGCAGATTGCTTAATATTACTTGACATTATTGTTTGACTGCCAAGAATGGCACCTGAGTAGCTGATGGAATTTGGGATGAATTTAGAATGACCTCAGACTTATCATCATTGACTTTAAGAACATTTTGGGACATCAAGGATTTAATATCAGAGGGACAAGTTGTAAGATTTGCTAGGCTGCTGGGATCTGTGGGCTTTAATGGCATGAATCACTGAGTGTCGTCAGTATAAAAATGGTAAGGCACGATCATGATTTTGAATAATCTGGCCAAGAGGCAGCATATATAAAGAAAACAGAAGGGGGCCAAGCACCGAGCCTTGAGGGACACCACAACTCAACGGAGCCGTTGAGGAGGTGGAGTTACCTAGAGCGACAGAAAAAGTTCTGTTGGAGAGGTATGAGCGTAATAAAGTGAGGGCCGAGCCGTTGGTGCCTACCCAAACGGTGTAAGAGGACACCATGATCGACTGTATCAACGGCGGCACTTAAATCTAAAAGAACTAAAATCGAGCTGTCACCTCTGTCTGCATTCAGCATTATGTCATTAGTGACATAATGCCGTCTCTATAATAATAGAGAGCTGTCTCGGTGCTATGAAGCGCTCTAAAACCAGGCTGGAAACTGTTAAAAACACTATTATTCATTCAAGATATCAGTTGAGCTGAAATTACTTTCTCCAAGGCCCTCTTTTTTTCCCCAAGGAGAGCCTTTATGTCAGGAGTAATCCAGGGTTTGTAGTTGGGAAAAACACCATACAGTCCTGGTGGGTATGGCATTCTCCACCCAGAAGTTGATATAATCCGTACAGTGTGTGAGACTGTCAATGTCCTCCCCATGAGGATCACCAAGTACTTCCCACACAGCTGCAACAAAACCGTCCTTCAAAGCCTCGTCAGCCTCGCCGGACCATCTTTTCACCGCGTGAGTGACAGTTGTACAAGTTGACAGTGTACAAGAGGTTTGCACACAGGCAGGAGGTGCACCAGATTGTGATCAGATCTTCCCAGGGAAGGGAGGGGTGATGAATTATATATAGTTATATCCATGGTGTTGGCATAAAACAAATCCAGTGTTTTATTGTCTCTGGTGTGGCACGTATTGAGTGAGTATGGGCCGAGTGGAGGACGGAGAGTCGTCATTAATGTCACCAGAAATAAGAAGGAGGGCATGCGGGTGCTGTGTCTGCAGCCTGATTGTAACTGAGCGCACAACATCACGGGCCACGTCAGCGCCAGCACATGGGGGAATATAAAAAAGCAAGGATTTCACGTCTGAAGAAGTTGAAACAATAGTGTCTGAGGTGGAAACCAGAAAAGCAGTGGAGTGACCATGGTAAGGCCAGGCTTGGGCTACAATATCTTCCAGCATGGCTAGATATACCATCTTAACACCTGCTTGGAGGTAAATCCGAATATTTTATATATCCTGCATGCCTGTTAATAGGCTACCAATTAACATTGGCTACATGTGCGTAATTTCATGGCACTAGAAATTGGTGGGAGCAGCCGATCATTACAGGCCAAGTCAATTAAAACAATGAAAACCAAAACTATTTAATTATGGACAATCTCATTTACTCCATCCAGAGTTACACCATCTATCATGAGCAGACACTGCCAGCCCTCCTCCTTTCCTCTTACCACTCTCCTTTGTCCAGTCCGCAGGCATCATTGGGAAACCGCCCAACGTAGCATACCAGAGTTAGTGCGGTTAGCCATGTCTCCGTCAACAGCATAACGCTAAACTCTCTGTATTCCCTCTGGTTCCCGGGTCGGCACCGTTAAGTCGTGGATCTTTTTGGGGATCTCCCATTCCCCATGATGATTGAGGGAAGGTCGGGCTGGGTCTCCTCCTCAAGCCCCAGCATGGCTTCCCCATCACTTCCCCCTCTGCGTACGGGGGACATCCAGCCTCTTCCCGGGTAGCATCGCAGCATTACAGAGCGCTATTAACTAATCCCTGGATGCAGTTATAAACAATGCAGAAACCAGCAGAAAGACCAGAACGAACTCAATGAGTTTAGTGTCCATAGCTGCCACTTGTGCGGTATAATACAGTGTCTGTACCGCTCCCTGTGTCTATAAGAACTGGTTTTTAACCTGAAGATTAGCCCAAAAGACAACACTAGAGCATGGCGTGAATAATTAAACATCCCCACAGTGTTTTATAGGGACACACTAGTGGGGCCAAATATCACATTATGAGAATGTTGATACTATCTTTATGTTCTCTTCATGGTGTGTGTACTTTCAGGCTCATGTGGTTTTGGTTCTAGAGTGAGAGCTCATAATCTACAAACATGACTTTGCTAATTGGATTACAGCATTAGCATGGCTGAAACTGTTGAGATGATGAGTTTCATGTGTTTGATATACTTGTTAAATTCCCCCTAAGAAGTGAGCAGAGCCGGTACAGGGGGAGAGAACTCCTTTATGTAAGATGAAATAAGCACTGATTTAGAGGGCAAAAAGTTCTGCATCAATAAACCCCCATATTTGATAGGCTTAATTTTTTTCAAAGAGACATTAAAATAGACTCGGAATATCTTACCTTTGTTCTGCCACAAACAGTTCAAACCTACTCTCACTCTTCTTTCAGGCGATCTGGGCAAGATCTTCATTCTGAAATTAGGCTGCTTTTATTCCTTTAGAAGTGCTTTAAATCACAAATGAGTCTTGATGAGTAGGAGATGCATTAAATTTTGATCTTTATAGCTGTATTATTTAATGCGAGGAGTGTGCTCACCTTCAGTGCATCACACTCCTTTGATGTCTTGCCTTTCAATATCCCCAAGGAAGAGAGTTGTTTATTTCAAGGTATTTTCATAAGAATGTGGTGCAGTAAAAATTAATTGCACCATAACACTGACAGCTTTGACCACTTAAGGACGAGGTGGTGACTAAAAAATGAAACCACGTGACACCAAATGGGACTCAGGCCTGCCTCCTATAATGTACATTCGTAACTAATTTCCATTAGCAAAGCCGTTGTCGGAAATGTAATGGATTACATGTTTTACAAGGAAGTTTTCATATTGAACATTTCTGCAAATTTACTGTCAATGTATTTTGTGTATTTTCCCCACAAAACATTATTCTGGCAACTAAAGCATGACGGACAATTTATGGTTTAGGCAACTCAAAGCGCTTAAGGTTTGGAAAAGGTCGTGTCAAATGCTGACTTGAAGCACAAGACTAGTGTGACTAGTGGGGCTAGTAGTGTGGGTGAGTCTGGGAGAGATGTTAATCTGCCGGTCAGCCAAACTGAAATATCTCAACAACTATCTGCTGATAGATTTCCAGACCTTCATCATCCCTAGAGGATGAATCCTTCGGACTTTTCCTCTAGCGCCAGAAGCAGGTCAAAATTTTCACTTATCCAGTGAAATAACTCAAAATCTACTAGATGGATTAACACAAAGTTTTGTACAGACTTTCGTGGTCCCTAACGACGCCTTCCTAATGACTTTGGCGATCCCCCAACTTTTCCTCTGGCACCACCGTAAGGTTGACATTTGTGGTTTGAAGTGAACCATCTCAACAACTGTGGGATGGGTTGCCATTTGGTTTAGACATTCACGTCTCCCTCAGGATGAATTGTAATAACTTCTGACTTTTCATCTAGTGTCACCATCGGGTCAAAAATTGAATACTTTGCTTTATGAGCAAATTCCTGCAAAACTAATGACATTCCCATTAGCCTCAGCTGTAGTTGTTTTGAGATAAATAGCAAATGTTAGCATGCTAACACACTACACTTATGACGGTGAGCGTGGTAAACATACCTGCCAGGCATTAGATTGTAAACATCGTCATTGAGAGCATGTTATCATGCTGATGTTAGCATTGAGTACAGCCTCACAGAGCCACTAGCATGGCTGTAGATTCTTAGTCTTATTCTATATTTAACCAAAACCGCACATTTTAGCAGTCTAAACCTACAGTAATATGTGAACTCCTGTCTCTGGTGTCAGAGTCTTTTGCTTTGGACACTCAATCATCTACCCTGGCCTCCTTTCTGCAGTATAACCCCCCCCCCCAATTTCCACTGTTTCCTGAGATGATCTGCTGCCATTCCAGCCAGCGTGCCAATGCCCACTGACTGGATTTGTGAGCCGGTTTAGGGTAACCCACTCAAGGCTCTTTTCTCTGCTCTCTTCACTTTACAACTGAGTCCATTTTAGCTGGGGTGTCTCAGAAGCCTGAAATTCACTTGTGAATGTATATAAATGCCTTTTATTTATTGGCAGTTTACTTGAAATTAGTATTCAGTGCATTCCATTAGTCCTTGACTTAGTCTTTGCTTACATACTGAACACCAAGACTTTCTGTTCAGTTCTTTTGTGTAAGTCACATTTCCTCTAAAGTCTGTGAAACTATATAGGAGATACCCACAAAATGATCAGATCAGAGGGCATGCTGCAACCAGTAATTAAAGTACAGTCACAAAGTAGATGCTATATTGATCATAAGTGAGCAGCAAATGTGCATTCAGAATGCTTGTAAGATACAAAAAAAAAATATTATTATAGATATTGGAAATGTGGCTGCTGAAGATGCTCTGCTTCTGAAGACGCAGCACATTCAGTGGACATTAGGGGTAAAGATGTCATTACTAACTGGATTGGAAAAAAAATGTTGCCGCAGAATATAATCCAAGCAGCAATTACATTTCCCTTGCATCTTGCACCTTGCATTTATATAGCACCTTTCAGGGGACCCAAGGATGCTTTACATTAGAAGGATCTCTGTCGGTAGAGAGGCGGGGGCTGCCACACTGAAAGCTCTGTCTCCTAAAGTCTGCTGGTGGGTGTTAGGGGTGGTGAGCAGACCTGAGTCCGAGGATCGCAGGTTCCTGGATGGGGTATAGGGGTAGAGGAGGTCTGACAGGTACTGGGGGGCAAGGTATGGAGGGAGCCAGTGGAGGTGGATGAGGGTGGGGGTGATCCCTGCTCCCAGGGCTTGGTGCGGGTGAGAACCTTGGCAGCTGAGTTTTGTACATACTGTTGCCTGTCCAGGGATTTGGTGGGTCACCCCGGACAGGGGTCTGTTGCAGTAATCCAGACAGGGTGTGATGAAGGCATTAATGAGGGTCTCTGCCACTGAGTCTGTGAGTGATGGCCGGAGTCTAGAGATGCCTTTTAGACGGTAGAAAGCAGATTTGGTAACGGATTTGATGTGTGACTAGAATGAGAAGGTGGAATCAAAACTGACACCCAGGTTGCGGACTTCAGGGGATGGGCAGATGGAGCAGTCGTCCAGGAGAAGATCTCCTAACCTTCTGTAGCAGGGCCTTGGAAGCCACAACCATGAGCTCTGTTTTGTTTTGCTTTAGATGTTATGTTACCCTGCAAGGTTTTGTTGCTGTGTGAATTTTTAAAGCATTAGTAAAATGAAACTAAGCAATTCTCTCATTGAGGAATATGAGTGGAAATGAACACTTGGGGGGTACTCAATTAGTTAAGAACTCTTGTGTGAAGCTTACAATATAGGCCATGTTAGTGTTTAGTGTTGATTTTGTTTTGCTTTTCAAAGTACCTGCAGGCACTGATTTTAAGAACTCCTCTAAAAATCTGAATACATTGAAAGTGCAATCAGAAGAGTGAAAAAGAGCAAAGTGCCTCAAGTCAAAGGTAACCCAAAACATGCTTTACTATTTGAAGGAATTCCATTTTTCATAGGAATTTGACGCTTCAGTGGTGGCATTTCACCCCCCCCCCCCCCCACACACACACACACACAATCAGCAATGGATGTTTGAGTATGCAGAGAGACAGACTCCATTCTAGCTTGAGTTTCCATTATGAACACAGACTGTGAGCTGGAAGTAGAACAGGACAAGAGGGAAAACTCTTGGACCGACACTGCCAGGTTCAAACCTGCTGATTTATCCCCACTCCTGAGGGGAGAAATCAAATGGGATTGGGGTGTGTTTGCGGCACTGGGAGGGAGAGACAGAGTGTGTATGAGTGTGCATGCCACCAAGACATAGTTGATGATGTTGCCTATATCGGAAGCTCCCAGAGTGGGGTCCAGGATTTCCAGGGCTCCTTACAGTTTTGAATTTGTAAAGTTGTTTACAAGTGTGATGAGAGAGTGGAGGGTGTAACCACAGTCCAGGTGGATTTATTTCACAAAGGTTAGTTGGCACTTTATTGAAGAAGCAGTTTTCTTGTTTGGCTTTAGTTCATGATGGCCTACATTGCTTGCAGTTTGTTGTCAGTCAAACAAGGACTGAGTAGATGCTGGTGCATATCGAAAAATTACCCTCAAATTGCAAAGTCCATTTAAAATTTTGCCGAATCACTTTTATTAGAGGTTCTCCAATTTATGTGATTACCTAGTGAAGTCAGATTTGCCTGTCTCAGATCCCAAGTGGGATTTTTTTTTCTTGTCATAACTGTATGCACTGCTATTCTATGATTAAGGATTAAGGATCAAGGGCAATCAATTCACCCATCCCAAGTCTGGTGTGGACATTAAGGTGAGGTGTAGCACTAAATATGGGGTTTACCCATTGTATTGCCCATGTAATTTGTATTATTTTAGGAAAACAAGAGTTAAAAACCAGGATCTGTGTACACAAGTGTTATTCGTAATCATGACGATAAATCATAGGTGGCTAATAGTCATAACCACAGCCTGAGTGAACTACATGTAGAGGTGGTATCCTTCTCCAAAGGGAGGCATATTGGATACAGTTCCTTGATACCCTCATTCCCAAGGGGACTGTTCTTTCCGGCTCGTTGTTTTCTATGAAGTGAATATAATTTGGTTTGTGGTTCCTTGGCTTTTCATGTTTTAGTATTTTTCATGTTTTAGTACATGTGCCTCTGTGCCTGAAAAGGTTGTGGCTCCCACTGTTGGGATGTACTTGTGGTGCTGGTTGCGGTCACCAGAATACCTCTTGCCCGAAACGTTCATGTGGCAACATTAAAAAGTTGTAGTTTTTTTTTTTTACCACATTTAGGATCCAGCACCCAGTTTTCAACATCCAATTGTTGAATGCAGTCCAGTTGAGTGCTTCTGGTCTTGTTTGCCACATTATCACATTGCTGGGAATACATTTGTCATACATTTACACACTAGGTCTAGAACCACTTTAGGCACCCCCAGACCAGAAATTCCAACACAGTTTTTAGGAGGACATGAAACGTGCATGTTTTTGGCACTGGCAGTGTATATTTCTAGTATATTAGAAAAACCACCTTGCCTAAAATTGGATTTAAAAAAAAGCTGTTAAAACCCTAATTTCTACCTAGCTAGATAGCTAGCGCGCTGCCATGTTGGAGTGACGTCATTGCCTATGTAATGAGGCGGGTTGGCTCCATTGGCATTGCTGAAATGGAAAAATTTGAAGATTAACTAGAAAGGCCTGTTGAGCCTGTGTTAAGTCCAATTGCTTATTCATTCAAGCCAATATGGTGTGGGAACCGAGCAACCGATAATGTTAATAAACACGCTACATGGTGTTGGCCAGAGATGGAAACAACGTATGCCATCATGTTCCTACGGGCAGCTTGTTTACATATAGTTGTTATCTGACCGACATGTTCCTGGTACTAATTACTAACGCTAGGGTTTAGACACTAACAATGATTGTTAGCCTGTGGTGACAAGACGTCCCGGTTTGTCCGGGATTGTCCCGGTTTCAAGATGGGTGTCCCAAGTCCCGACAGATATCTGTAAAACACTAAAATGTCCCGGTTTTCAGCATACACTGCCGTTTATCCTGATCTATCCCATTGGTTATAACCTCCTAACCCAATATAAAAACATAAACAAAGCAGAACACGTCTGAATTCAACACTGATTCGTCTGTATGTGTGTCAATTAAAGTGTCGCTGTTGAGCCTGTTGCTAGGCTATGAGTCATAGCTGCTCTTTCTGACAGAACCAGTACACGGCAAAGGAAATGCTGCGTTCATGTTATATTTAGTCTTGTTATACATTGAACACAACATTATGAAACGTTTCATACTAATACTAATAAAAAAACTCTCAGATGTGAGCTCTTGACCATTTACCTTATCCGTCGCGTTGAGGGAGAATCGTGTTCATCAACAGCACACAATTTTTCAAGAGCATACTTACTACCCCCTACTACTATTTTTTCCAACTTTCCTGTACTACGCACCACATACACGAAACCTGCTTAGAGGTAAATGCCATAATCATGTATTCTCCATCAAAAAAGATGATGTGCTACGTTGCTGTGCAGATAAATATTGAACTCAAACTAAACAATGAGTAAAAAATTCAGTGTGCTAATTTGCTCCATTTGTTTCTTTTGTTCTGTTCAAATTACAATTAGCCCACATTTTATCTTTTGCATGCCCATTATGCATTGACTCATTGTATTTCATTTCCCACTGTAACTCGCTTGAACTATTCAATATCTTTGTTGGCTGAAGAGGGTATTTTCTTTTGTCTCTTGGGCTTACTTCACGCCATTGCCCCCATTTTTCTTCCTGTGGATGGAGCAGAGCGGTGATGGACAGCCAAGCCGCTTCTACTGTACACTGTTTTAGTTCTTTTGGCCAGCTCAGGTTTGTTTGTCTCAGACTGCGTTAATGGCCGAGATGTGTCCGCATGTCTTTGAGCTCTATTCACAGTGAAAAAAAAAAATCTCTCCATCGCTTTTTCCTTGCTTGGAAAACTCACTTACGTTACGTTACTATGACAACCAGCAACCATGTCAACTGTCATCACCATTCTTAGCTGAGGCGTGATTGAATGTGTATCAGCATTTTTAATATGGTATGATATCAATGTTTATTGCTTTTTCTTCTGTTTTGATACGTTGGGAAAACGTGATATAAAAATGTAAATGTCTCTTCTGCCAACAGTGGAGACAACGCACAGAAGCTGTACACATTTTTAAGTTTCTGACAGTGAACTAATGGTCAACATCTGTGCTTTTTAACATACTTAATAATTAGCCAATGATTTGTGTTGCAAGGTGAGGTGCAGGGAAGCATGGTGAGACTCATGGAGGACAAAAAAACATCACACAGGCAGGGAGTTATGCTGAAAAAATTTGGTAGACTTTTATTCAGTCTCCAAAAAACAAAAGAAAAACAAACAAAAATGAAACAAAAGAGAGTTAGAAAAAAACACTTCTTACTCATTCACCGCTCAAACAATTCTGGTGCTGCTCTTCCTCAACCAGTCCCTCTCTCTCTCATTGCACTCACATTTATAGTATGAGGCCCGCCTTGCCAGTTCAAACTGGCCTATCAGGTCAGCACTGTCATTTATCACACATCCTTTGACCAATCAAATTGGAGAACCCGCCCACTTCATACACCACATAAAAGGGCTATAGTTGAGGCGTGCTTCCTCTTTAAGCACCAGCACAAGATGGCCTCCACAAAGGACTCAAACAGGTTATGGCTTTGCCAGCATGCCTTAATATATTCTTAAGAAAATCTTAATGATGTAATAATGTATGTATATATTTCTAAATGAATGTTGAAACCATAAATTAAATAAAGAAAAGAAAGAAAATTGTATATGAGAATTCTTTCCACCTTTCTTAACCAAAGAGGGGGTTAAGCAAATAGTTGGTGAGGGAGTTGGTGCTTCCTCACAATTTGTAAATATGTTGGCTTATTTGGTATTGTGGACAAGGTTGGTCAGTGATGGTACGGTATAGTGAAGTATGTACTGGAGGAGGAGGAGTGTGGAGCAGTATGATCACAGATGAATAATTTCTGAACTATTGTCATGTTAAAGGGACCTATTATGCTTTCCTTGCTTTCTGTCATATGCAAAATGTTTTGGATATTCATATTAATGGTTGCCAAAGTTGCCAAATAATTGGAATCAGAATCAGAAATACTTTATTGATCCCCTGGGGGGAAATTACAGGTAAACATATGTAGAAAAAAAAAATTTTTTTAAATCCCTCCCCGTGAGTCGAAAGCTCAGGTTTCAGACTACTCTGAACGCTCCCTTTCCAACAGTTTTTTTTCTACCTTTCCTTATGCTGTCATCTGCTCGCGGCACGCATATTATTAGACAGAGTGGCAAAATAAGGCGGTGGGGAGGCGACCACGCCCACTTAGGAGACAGGAAGTGTACACCATTTCATACCATTGGCGCAGCTTGTAATGCGTCATCTGCTATTATAGAGTATCGTTAACCCTCCGTAGGCTGCAGGGAGCTGGCCAATCAGAAGAAAGTGGGCTTTTAGGGAGGGGGAGGCCTTAAAGAGACAGGAGCTCAAACAGCTTGTGTCAGACCAAGGGTGAACTGAGGGGCTGCATGAATAGGGGCTTTTTCGAACTGCGAATCATGCAAGGCAGCCCAGAAACAAGGAGATCATCACTCTGTTTCGGTGTCAATGTCGACAAGACTTGTGCATGTCAGGCCTACTGAGCCTAGTAAATGGATCCAACAGGGTCAGTATATGCACTTTACTCCGGTTAATGCTGCTCTGGCTCTCATTGGTCAGTCGCAGAGGTCTGGCATTTTACCTTTGGTCATTGATATATTCACTCACAGTAACAATTACCATAAGCTGCTAATAGAAAATTGGTCAAACATAGCAGATATAGCATATTGGCCCCTATACTACTACTATTCCCAAGGTCAAATATACACATTTATGTATCACTCATCTGCTTTAGGCATTGAACATGAATCTGTGATGTTAAATTGTCATGATTCGTGCGAGGGTTATTAATATTCATGTATAAACCAATGAATCCTGCACCAGTATTGTCAAGTGTTACCGGTATTGTCTTCCAGAATAATTCATTTGGGTGTTTTCTGGCCTGCTGCTGTTGTAGTTATGATTTTGGTTAAGTTTAAGCGACTCTCAAACTACTTGGTTAAGGCTAGAAAAAAAAAAGAAGAAAAAATCCTATCATGGTTGAAAGAGACCATCAATGACTGTTGGTAGGAGGTGGGACGTGACGGCCAGTGCTGTCATTTTAGCCAGCTGGTAGTTTTTGAGACACTGGACCAAAGTGTTGGTCAAGGGGTCATTTGGACCTACCAGCGGTGTTTGAAGAAACAAACGGTTTCCTTTTTCAGCTTTTTGCACCACAAGATCTTAACTGTACCTGTTTGTTTCCACTGGATTCCCCCCTTCCCCCGCTTTGGGGCATGTTCTTGGCTTTGGTTTTTGCTTTCTTGCTGTGCCCATCGCCTATGTTATCCATTTGTTCATGTAAACTGTAGCTTGTTTGCACAGTGTTGGGAGTCCACGCCAAGTTTAACTACATTTCCAAGTAACGGATTCGGATTTTTAAAAAAGCTCAGAAATGATTGATTTGACAGAATGGAGCCGACAGACAGCTGGAAAGCTGCTTAGATGGGTGGGAGCTGGTTGCGTCCCTGGTCAGCGCTCTCTCTGCCTTATTCTGTTCCAGTCCTTGTGCAAGTGGGACTCTTCTATTGATTTAATGATGATGACATTTAAAACTTCACTTTTAGACACTCATTCCATTGTTGCCTGCCCCAAAACTGTACTCACCTTCCAAACGGCTCATAAAAATCTGTGTAAAATCTTTGTTTGTCGCATATAATAGCGTATGTCTGCCCTGGGGACCATAATTATCCACTCCAGATTTCATGGCCAAGTAGTTGCAGAGATACAGTATTTTACTCTGACTGGATTTGTTGGACAGTGACCGACCAATTGTCACGGCCACACTGCATCACAAAAATACTAGATAATGCTGCAAAATAGTCACTGGTATTTTCAGCTGTATCAGCAGCTTCAACTTGCAAATACTGACACCAGCCTCCAAACTCCTACGTTTGGTGGAACTATTTTTAACGCCACGTCTCGCGTAACCCCTCAGGGGCAAATTAGTGTCAGTTTCTAATGATAGCATGGAGATGCAGTGCTGGGCAGGAACGTGTGTGCGGGCATTTATGTAGTGGGAGGCCAGTGACAGACATTAATCAATAACGCATTAATGGTATGGCGTTGTGTGGCAGCTCTGCACGCCATCCATCACTTTGACTTCTCTTTTCTCCAGCGCTCCAGTCTTATCTTCCCTGCAGACTGACTGAGGAGACTGAAAACCTTCAAAGGAATATGTGTGTATGTGTGTGTGTGCGATGTGTGTGTGTGCGATGTGTCTGTGTATGTGTGTGTGTGTGTGTGTGTGTGTGTGTGTGTGTGTGCGTGAGGTGCACCTGGAGCGACAGGAGAAAACGACAAGCAGGTAGATAGAGTTAATTCCTTGGAGGGTTTGAATTGATGCTGACTGCAGGAAATGAAATGCGTGTGAAACTCATACTCTGGTAAGGAGCTAGCTCAGGGCCCATCAGGCGCACACACACACACACACACACACACAAACACACACACACACACTACAAACACTTCACATTTAAGTACAGACACGCACACACATACACACTTCACACAGACCTCACACATAAAGATATCTTCAAACTTGTACTCCTGTTCTTCCTACCTCACTGAAGGCACACTGAGATGAAACATTCTCCCAAAAAGCTTTCATCATGGAGGTGTGTCGTGTGTGTGTGTGAGTGTGTGCGCGCACAGAGTAAAGGGGGCTCTCTATTAAAAACCCAGAAAGGTCCTCTCTGGCACCCTGTTAGTGGAGTTGGATGGCCGACCCTCCCTGCAGCTTCAGAGAGGGTTTGTGATCTCTGGAGAATCCCCTTCCTCCCGGTGCCGCCTTAATGATATGGGTCAGCTCTTGGCAGGGTGTGTGGGTACTTTGGTGGACTCTAGTCAGGAACACAAAGGCCTGTACTGTGGATGTCAACAATATTTTTGTTGCGCTTGCTTTATATTTTGATTTTATTTTTTGTAATCGAATTGCATGCATTATGTTCAAACATGATACAAGGACTCAAATCTCACTATGTGATATGAGTTTTCATTCTGGTGTATGCCATGCTTTTCATTTTTAAAACAACCAGAATTTAGGGTTAAAGGAGGAAAAGAAGAAGAAATGAAAGTTTAAAGATGAAATTACTATTACAGGGGGGCTTTTGGGGACATGTACAGTATATAATTGGGGCTACCTCTGCCCCATTTGGGGCCATGGGGGAAAATATAACCACCACCTACAATGCATTTTAATTCAATATCAAGGTGTACAACTCTGAAGAGCTAGCTGATGGAGAACAAATTGGCTCCTCATCATCACCTGAATTTGCAACAAACCCCCCCCCCCAAAAAAACCCTATTATGGAGCAATTCACTAGCAAAGCAACGCAGAGGAGAGCAACCTGACTTTGTTTGCGCGCTTGCTTTTGTAATCGAGCAATTTTCCAATCAAATCAAATCAGGGATCAATGTACTGTGTCACCAGTAAATTTTCTGAGCCCATTTTTAAGGATGACTTTAGTCCCTATGAAGAAAGTAGGGCCCTAGAGCAAATGTTGGGCTTAGAGGGAGGGGGCAGTGTTTTAGTGTCTTATTGGCCACCACATTATTGAATTTATTTATTAGCATTACATTAGTCGAGCCTGCTTACAAGAAACAAAGTATGACACGTGCACAACTGTCTTATAAACTTTGAGATTTGCATGGAGATAATTGTAAGGTAGGATTACAATATGATCTGATTTTATTGTGGGATGTCTGCAACATCAATAATTCTTACATTAACTTGGTTAAAAATGCCATTTAAGCTCCAACATTGTGGATCAGGAAAATGTCAGTTTTTATTTGACACACAATACATCATATTTAAAAAGAAAAAAAAAAAAGTACTTTTTTTTAATGTACTTTTTAGCCTCCACCATGCCCTGTTACAGCAGGGCGACACCCATCAGCATGTCTCTTGAGCTTACCAAATACATAAATAAAATGTGAAATAAAATAATGAACACAAAAGAGCAGTTGTTTGCGAGGGGAGCAGTGGTGGTCACTGCAACTCAGAGAGCAAGACCATATTCAGGAGACGGTCTCATTTCAAATTCAGTCACTAACGACACGTTGATAGTAGGGTTAGGGATAACGGGATTCACAAGTGCCTGGCCTCTGTCACGGGTGACTGCATGACCGCGGTGTTGTTTTACAGAGGAAAGAAGATGGCCAAGACCAGGCAGGGGATTTGTCTGCAGGCTGACATGGTATTTTGGCATAGATTTATAGGCCTCCTGTCATTTATTACATAGGGTATGTAACTTTTAGCTCTTAAATGTGTCATAAGCCATTAAGCCATCTATCAGAATGCCATGGCGAATGTAGCTGTTGCATGCTAACACAAATCATTGCTATATAGGAGCTCAAAGCCCTTGTATGAATTCTCAGCTTGCATGTAGTGTCTCTGTCCCTGAGCAATACTGGGGTTGGCCACTGGATCAAATTGGCAGCCAGGCTTACTTCTCTGCCACGTACAGCTCTTTTAACACATGGCAAAAAAACAAAACAAATGTGGAATGAGGGCTAGTGACACACTTGAGCCTGAAAGCAGGGCAGGAAATCAGCTCCCTGTTGTCGCAGAGACTGTTTGCTGAACATTTGCACAACATTTTGTTACTGTGGTACATTTACAAGATGCTATGTAAATAGGGCTGTATCTTTAGTAAGTTAATTATCAATGGGAAAGAAACAGCCACTTGTGCCTTTATAATAAGCACACACCAGATTGGTCTGTGTGGTTCGCTTATTGTTATGTAAAAGCTTATCCGTTGAGAGACAGACAAACCCAGCATTCCTCATGTGGTCCTTTGCTCATATACTTGGTTCATTAACAGGATACTGATTTAAGGTGAGAGATAAAAACAAGTCGCCATTAAGCAGACAAAGGCCGGGACTGGGTACGATTGTGGATCCTAGTAACTCTGACATCGTAGACAAAACATGGGTCCAAAAATCTCTTCATTCCCAAAACATACGCATTGTTGTGCCTGGCATCCGATCCTGGCAGTGAATACAGTTCCATTTTAAAACATTTGATAGGTGTAGCATATGCCCTGTGAATCATCTTGAAGTGTATTAGTTGATGTGCAAGATTTTTTAGAGGTGCTGCTCAAATTGGATCGTACTGTCTCCCAATCTGGTTCCAGACCGTCGCTGCTGAGTCCCATACCCTTTCAACTGCCAGTATTTTAATGAAGTAGAGAGTTAAACATATATGTTACTGTCCCTCGAGAACCCTGTCCAGGACCATTCCACTCCTCCATAGGCAAGAGCCCATTCCAGGAGACCCCATGAGCCTTCATTGCTGATCTCGGCCTCAAGTCAAGAAAGTAAGAGGTGCCCAGTGAATCATATCCCTCCCTAATATCTTGGAATGAAGTCCAGTATTATTAAAAATACCACTGAAAATGGTAACACCTTTGTGTGACCATGGGGAAAACATTTAAGGCTGCCTGATTGAAAGTGATAGTTATTCATGTGGTGCCTCTGTAGACTGTCAAGGGCCCTCACAATGATGTCATTTGAAAATAACAGTAGTAAAAATTAAAGTTCGGGACAGCCAAGCCTCCAGTGAGTTTGCTTCCTTGTAAGGTTGTAAGTTTGATTCTTGTACACTTACCTCCTTAGATGAACTTAGATATGAGGGAATGCATTTCTGCAATAAATTTAAGTGGCAGTGCTAGAGGGATCATAAAGAACCAGAGACCATCTTGCGATGGGATCACACCAGCTGACACCCGTGTGACATGTTGATGTACTCAGTAGTCATTACTACATTATTACATTAGTACTCAGTACTCATGAGTCAGACCACACCCACATACTAACGTACGTAGGTACACTGATGCACCAGTTGTAACTCTTGTAAAGAAACAACAAATAAAGAGAGCCCCATTTCTTCAGGTCATCCATAATTTCCTTTTTCATGCCCACAACGTTTTCTTGAACTATTCTATTAAGACTAGGATCTATGCCAAGGTACGTAAAGGATGTAGAAATAGGGATGTCAGCGGTCAAATTGTTATTTTTTGCAGCCATATTCAATGGAAGACGAGCAGATTTTGCCCAGCTGATTTTGTATCCTGCCATCTCTCTAAATAGAATAAATTGTTTTAGGACTTGTGTTAGTATATCCGAAAATTAGATATAAGAAGAAGGCAGTCATCTGCATATACTGAAAGATAATGTGTAGACTGATCTATGGTTATAGGAGATACTATGTCACTTTCTCTAATGGCCTGAGCCAGGGGTTTGAGAGATAAGGCAAAGAGGAGAGGGGAAAGAGGACAACCCCAACTAGTTCCTCTATGTAACTGAAAAGCTTTTGATTGACAGGTTCTTGTGAGAACTGATGCCGTATAACAGTTGAATCATGGAGATGAAAATCGGCCCAAATCCTAATCCCATTTCCCAATTACCAACTCCATGTGAGTGACCCGTGGCATAAAGCTCCACATCTCCACACATCAGCCTCTCCATCTGTACACATTCATGTCCCATTAATGCATGCACCGCCTGCAGCCATGGGCCTGCTTGACTCCCACCACTACAATTATTATTATTAGTCATATTTCTATTATTATCATTATAGTTGTTATTGTTATTACTGTTGATGCTGTGCATCTCTTTCTGTCTGTGTCTCTCTCTCTATCTTTGTCGAGGTTTCTGCCTTGTAAAAGGAAGTTTTTCCTTGCCACTGTCGCCAAAGTGCTCGCTCATGGTGGGAACTGTTGGGTCTCTGTAATAACATTAATAAAGAGTATGGTCTAGACCTGCTCTATATGTAAAGTGTCATGAGATAACTTTTGTTGTGATTGAGCGATAACTTGAGCTTTCAAGTAGATATTTACCTTTCTTAAGTGAAATCATAATGAGTGCATTTCCTGTTCAATGGCAAAATTTATTGAGCCAAATATCTGCTGTCCTACCTGAGAGGACTATCGAGACTACATTTTCCTGAAAGCATTATTGATTGTGCTGGGGTCAGTAACCACTAGGGGTGGGCGATACTGGGAATTTTGGTATCGATCCGATACCAAGTAAATACAGGGCTAGTATCGCCGATACCGATACCGATACTTTTTACTTGAAATGTCATGATCAATGATCATGACATTTCAAGTAAAAAGTGAAATTTCAGTGAAAAGCCTCTGCCAGGGAGCTCTGTCTCTGTGTCGGGGGTCTGGCTTGGGGATCCTCCCCCCCCCTCCTCCTTCCTCAACTTGACTTGCAGCTCGGAGCTCTTTCGAGGGTGAGCTGCTTTTATGTGTTTGTGTAAGTTTGTTGTGTTACCACAGTGGCGTATCACTTTATTGCACACATTACATTTGGCAGTGTCCTTTTCCGCTGTAGTAAAAAAAGTCCACACGCGCTCCGCTTTCTCTCTGCCATTGCGTCCAGCTGCTCTCTGACTCTCCGCTCTCTGGCAGAGCAGCCAGGGAGGGGGAGGGGCTAAGTGTGCCTGAGTGAGCACTGAGCAGCAGAGAGAGAGACAGATAGAGAGAGAGAGAGAGAGAGAGAGGGGTGCGCTGTTTGCACAGGGAAGCGGCGCTCTGAGGAAATTCGAGGAAATTGCTGGACGACAGAAGAGAAACTGCAGTATCGATCTCATCACGCTAGTATTGATCCGATACCAATACTCACCTTGGTATCGATACTGTCGATATTTAGATCGATACGCCCACCCCTAGTAACCACACCACACCCTCTGTTGTACGAATAGCATTAATCACTGCTTTTGATTCATTTTGTTTTAATCGAAGGGGTCCCCATCATAATAATGTCTCTGTTTAGTTCTATGTAAAATAAACTCAGCCAGGGAGTATATTAATATGATATATATTATTTATAAGAAATGGGCTAACAAATATATATTCAATCCTGGATGAGGTGCCATGGCGACCAGAATGAAAATAGTAGGCTTTTTTGCTTTGTCATTACAAATGCGCCAGAGATCCACGAAGTTCAGGTCAACTAAATAGGATGTTAGAGCTAAAGATGAGAGAGGAACTGTGTCTTGTGATCCAGTAGACCTCTCAAACTCTGAGGAGACTGTGGCATTATAGTTGCCTGCAGCGATGTAATGAGGGTCTGGATAACGTGACGAAGTCGTACTGATGGAGGGCTGTAACGTTTTCAACAAAAACAACAAAAGTTTCGAGAGCAACGCAAATCTGCCATCATTGTTATTGCGGTTCTCCATAACCACAAGCTGTAGTTTCCTTTAATAATAATAATAATCAGTACACGTCTAGCTTTTTTCACTGAGATTATTAATAAAAATGACAACATGAGCGCGCCTTATTTACTGTCATTTACTGACATAGACTGACAAATCCCTCAGCATCAGTCCCTCCTGATGCTGTCCACCAAGTTTTGCCATGACTTTACTTATTATTTTGTAAAATTTTGGTAAAAAAGCCTTCTTCCCCCTCAACTTGGAACGTGCTAAAGCAGGGATTGAAACTGTCCAGTATGATTCCCTTGGGCATTTTGAACTACGCTTACGAAATCTTAAGAGAGCATCTGTGGGGGGTTTGCTCTTACACATAGTTTTAAATTTAGTTTTAAGAAAAATACTTCTTTGGCACTTGTGCACTTTTATGATTTGTTTCATTTCTGTCTCTGTATTGAATGTCCTGTCTGTCTGTAACTTTGTGTTGTGTTGTTGACCAGGTCTCGCTTGAGAATGAGACCCTGTGTCTCAATGACAACAGGCCCATATCAAACCTACCTTTTTTAGGAAGGATCATTGAAAAGGTTGTTTTTCAGCAATTGAACGCCTTCTTGGTGCAAAACAATTTTTTAAAATGCTTTTCAGTCCAGATTTCGACCATACCACAGCACTGAGATTTAAACAACATTCATCTGAGCAGTGACACATCAAAAATTTCGTTGTTGGTATTGCAGGATGTCAGTGCTGCATTTGACACGGTTGACTATAAGTTACTGCTCGACAGACAAGAAAAGTGGGTGGGACTTTCTGGCACAATGCTAAATTGGTTCAGATCATATTTACATGATAGGGACTACTTTGTGTCAATTGGTAATTATGAATCTGAGTGAACAAACATCACGTGGAGTTCCTGAAGGGTCCATTCTGGGGCCTCTTCAATTCAACATCTATATTCTCCCACTTATACTCCAGGGTTTAGTGTCTTGCTCAATGACTTGATTTCGACATGACAGGGGTATCAAACCCCCAACCCGCTCTATGCTGCTCTACCTCCCGAGCCACAGTGCTAACCACTGCGCCACCATGAATACGTACATTGTATAAATCAATGAGTGGATGTGCCAGAATGTTCTACGATTGAACACAGAAAAAAAAAATTGTGTTTGTTCCCAATGAAGAAAGATCAAAAGTCAGTGCTCACCTTGAATCGATGACACTAAAATCTACAAATCAAGCCGGAAATCTTGGTGTAGTTATGGACTCTAAATTTCAACAGCCACGTAAGTACAATCACAAAATCAGCCTACTACCATCTTAAAAACATAGCAAGACTTAAAAGATTTATGTCTAAACAAGACACAGAAAAACTTGTTCACGCGTTTATTTTGAGCAGCAGACTATTGTAATGGTGTCTCCACAGGTCGTAGTATAAAATCAATCCGACAGCTGCAGAATGCTGCTGCCAGAGTCCTCACTAAAATCAAGAAAATGGAGCATTACACCAGTCCTTAAATCACTGCACTGGCTTCCCGTGTGTCAACGGATAGATTTTAAAATCCTTGTCTATAAAGCCCTAAATGGTCTCGGGCCTCAATACGTCACTGATTTACTTGTACGTCAGCATTGAGACCCCTCAGGTCTTGGGGCCACCAAGAAAGGTGAAGGATCTTTCAGTTTCCATGCTCCCCACCTGTGGAATGAGTTCCTGAATAGGGAAAATATTTGTTTTTACTGTCTTTTAAATTATAATATTTTCCTAATGTCTTATTGTCAATGCTCTTCTATGCCTCTGGAAATCACTTTGAATTGCCTTGTGTCTGAATAGTGCTGTGTAAATAAACTTGCCTTGCCTAGCTTTTACAAAACCGCTGTTAGGAAATACAGGAGTTACAATATGTCTAGACAGTCCGCTTTATACGAATGGTACTAGAATACAACGATGGTGTTGTCCAGATTTAGGCATTGTAACCATGTTTTTTTTTCTTCAACGGCGAAATGCTATTGCCTTCCCGTTTGCCCCCAGGCTTTCTTGAGACATTATGCTGGAATGTGTTATTAAAGTTGGTTGGTAGAGTAAATGAAGAAAGGTTTTAAGGGGTTGTTGAGGACGAGTAGTTCTTATTGTGACGAGTAAACTGAGTCAAATTTGCCCCTTCAACAAAAAAACTTTCATATGATTATTTTTGTGCAGGGACAAAAATGCACTTTATATGCAGCACAGATACTTCATGGATGTTATTAAATTGAGTATTCATCATTGACACGTCAAAGTCTGAGGTTAAATTTCTTAGTCATGGACTCAACCTTTTATGGGTAGGTGAGCAAAATGTTAAAGTAGTGACTCTCTCCTACTGTGAGATTGTCTTGGTCAGTGTCTTTACAAGTCAGTGAACTTACCTGGAGGCTACATGAGTCATCTCAGGACTGCTGAGAGTCTGAGACTACCGGTTATTTCTCAGCCCCAGCTGTGGTTGGTCAATAAAAATCAGTAATTACAAGTCGATAGAGCTGGAAGCTCAGAGTAGGGTTGATCCAGTCCACTCAAACAATGGCAGTCTTTTCCATTTGCACATCTGGATACACTAAATCTCTGCGACAAAAGGCTGTGATAACAGTAATTGCAATTCCAAACACAATTATAGTCCTCATTTATCTCATTTTCCTCTGAGTTGTTTGTGCTCATTAGGTTCTCGGGCTTGCAGAGTAACAGGGAGCAGATGTAAATTGAAAGCAGGCGTGCAGCTATATGGTTGCTGTTGTCGCCACAGATTCATCTTGATGGTTTCCCACCTGTGCGAGACTCCCCGAGGGTCAGGCACTAACAAGACTCCACATTGCGGTCACCCATCCGAAGCACGGGCCCTTAATGTGGGATAGAAATATTTTAGTTGCCTTTAAATTGGCTGTGTCACAGGCCTGCAGCAATAGATGGGAGGTGAGAGGAAAATGGGGAGAATCGATGAGGAGAAAAGGACAAAATGGCTAAAAAGAAAGTGGAGGGGTTCAAACAATATTTTGTGTATTTGTCCTGGGTTCTATCAATGTGATAATATATTTGGAAACTGCAGGGTATGTGAGGACAGGGAAACAATATTCTCCAAACACTTTCTATGCACAGCACCTTCCCAAAACAGTGAAAAAACATGGTCCAAGAAAAGAGAGACATTCGCTGGTAATAGGGAAAGTGAAAACATCAATAGCGACTTTCATTATTGAACTTTAACTCTACCAATCATTTGTCCTGTTCTAGGTCATGGTGATAGTAAGCTGAGCCTAGCTGCTTCCTTCTTCTTGGGTGATCCCAAGGTGTTCCCAGGCCAGGATGGACTTAGAGTCCGTCCCAGTAAGCACACTTGTAGTATTTGTGAATAGTCAAATGCCTACTTGCAGTGGTGTAAGAAGTATTCAGATCCTTTACTTAAATAAAAGTAGCAATACCACATAAGTCCTACATTCAAAACCTTACTGAAGAGTAAGGAGGCTTAAAAGTATATAAGTATTGTTAGGCAAATTTAAGTATCAAAAGTAAAAGTCATCACTGTGTATTAAAATGGCCCCTGTATAAGGTTGAGCTAATTTGAACTACTTATTTATTTGATACACTGTTAGGTAGTTTAATCTAAAGCCACGCATCTCCAAAAAGTATTTTCGTGAGCTCAGAAAAACAGCCCTGTTTTCAGCTTTGGGGCGATGCACTTTCCAGCTAATCCAAAGGGGGGTTTAAATAGTTGATTTAGCTCAAGAAGGAGGAGAGTTCTCTAAACTCATGAAGGAGCACTTAATCCCTCAGTTTATCACAACATTCAAAATCACCAAATGTGCAGATGCATGGTTTTCACTGGACAGGAAACTCATTAAAAAAATTGTAATCTGAAAAGTAACTAGTAACTGAAGTTGTCAGACAAATATAGTATTTAATATATATATAACATATATAAATAATATTTGCCTGCCTGAAAGTAGCATAAAATGGAAATACTCAAGTACAAGTACCTTGAATTTTTAGTTTAATGTACAGTACTTGAGTATATGTACTTTTTTACTATGTACCCATTCCACCACTGCCTACTCGTGTGATGTATTTTCAAGAACTGCCTCAGTGCCCAAGAGCCTAGCTTTGTGTATCTTTTTGGTCACTCGATTTTCCTTTCGGAAATGGGTATTAAAAAAAACAAAAACTGGGTCACAGTTTCATTTTTTGTGCGCATAAAAAAGGTTTAGGTTTGTTTTTGTTTTCTTGTTCATTAGATTACCCATTTCAAGGTGAAAACGAGAAAACAATAAATTTCCTCTTTTTTTGATGCCCACAAAAAAATAAAAAAACCGAAATCCTGACCCGTCTTTGGTTTTTTAAATACCTGTTCATTTATGAATCGAATGAGCAAAAGATACATGGACCTGCCTGTTCATACTGCAAGTGTGTGGAAGTTTATCGGAGCTCGCTGGGACAAGGTTCATTAAGGAGGCCATCCCATGGCCCAGTCCACATGAGATCAACCCATACGGCATTACACTTAACAATCAGACAACAGTGGAAAAGCAAACACATTCAGGAGTTGGGAGGAGAAATACAATTAATTAAAGACGGTAAACTATCTACAAACACGGACACAGAGACAATGTATTTTAGAAGGAGCGTATGTACCTCTCAAAATTGATTAAAGGATATGATTTAATATTTATTCTTTACAATAGCAGATGTGGGATATCATTATGCTGTCTCATCAAGAAGGGAGATTTTCATATTACAGATAAACTCCACACTAAATGATTTTATTGTGCTGTACATGTAATCACATAGATTCTTGTTGGCATATGACGACACAGGAGACTTGAACAAAACACAAAAAAACAAAACACACATTGGGTGCAGAAAATGTTTTCGCTGATCCAAATGAGCTTGTTCACGTCTGCACGGATTTGGAAGTTTGGCCCAGATGAAGTCCCCCTAACCACGATGAAAAAGGTAAGACCCTTAAGGTCTATGACGTATGCTGATCACCCCAACTGTGGTGGCAGCTGCCACACCCTGTATAAAGAGCGGGCCAACAGTAGCCCCAGATCGTGTCTCCCACACAGAGCTGCTGGTTATGGGAGGCCGAACAATTCAGTAGCCTGGCCAAGGCAGACACCGTCCAACTGCCCTGGGCTTTCCCGTTGGACCGAAGCGGGGTCATGCGGTCAATACTTGTAAGGAAGTGTAAGGAAACCAGGATTGGTGAAATGTGCTTGTGTTTCCTAGCACCAGTTGCTTTTAGAATTGATTTTAAGATATTACTGACTACTTACAAAGCCCAGAGAAGCCTCGCCCCAAGTTATTTATCAGATCTTTTATTGCCTTGTGTCTGTTCCTGCCGCCTGAGATCCACGGATGCATCGCTCCTTGTTGTTCCCATGAGCATCTGGTGTCTGGCCCTGCATGCATGAGTTGCACTAATCAAGTGGGCCACCTCCTGACAAGAATGGCGGAAAGGTCCAGTGCAGTCCGTCTGTCTCTGCCACCTTTCCTGTCTCACTTCAGCTGTCACTATATAATAGGGGCAAAACTGCCCCCTAAAAACATATATATTCTTGCTGGCCTCCCTAGAGCCCACACCTGAGGAGGCCCAAGAAAAGAATAAGTTGGTGAGCATAAGGGAACATTGTCACAGAGCAGGGCAGAGGTGGTCATGGTCTGACCGGGAGCTCAGACAAGGTTTCTTGGACATCCAGTGCTCCAGCTTTGACATATTACAGATGGAACCGGTCAGCTCTCCAGGTGAGCATCAGCTGTCACATCAGCACACAGAGGATGCAATGATCCACAGCTCAGGCCCTGACCCTGGTCAACTGTGGTTGAGGACTAATCTTGCCGCCACATGTCCAACCAAGCAGCGTTACAGCGCCTCTCCAAGAAGTCATACAGGGAATCAAAGCTGCTTTTTTATGAGCAATTCTTGTTTTTATTATATAAGTGGGAGTGATAAATTATACAAGGACTGAGTTTGGGACTCCTTTCTTTTTCTGCAATCAATAAATTGTTGTCTCAATTGCTGCTGGTGGCTGTTGCACATCACACACACAAACACGGGCATTTTTCTTTTTGTTTCCTTGTATGCTTTAAGTCATTGGTCTCGGGTTTGATGACACACAAATACAACATCTTGCTTAGTTTAAAACAAGTCAAACCATCACAATATGTTTTTTTTTACAAAATGGATTATTGATCCACCAAGGAGAGCAAGGCAACATACACTGCTCAAAAAAATTAAAGGAACACTTTGAAAACACAGATCTCAATGTGAAAAAAAATCATGCTGGATATCTATACTGATATGGACTGTGTAATGTGTTAGGAACGAAAGGATGCCACATCGTTTGATGGAAATGAAAATTATCAACCTACAGAGGGCTGAATTCAAAGACACCCCGAAAATCAAAGTGAAAAAATGATGCGGCAGGCTAGTCCATTTTGCTGAAATTCCATTGCAGTAACTCAGAATGGTACTCAGTACTGTGTATTGCCCTCACGTGCTTGTAAGCATGCCTGACAACGTTGGTGCATGCTCCTAATGAGACGACGGATGGTGTCCTGGGGTATCTCCTCCCAGATCTGGACCAGGGCATCACTGAGCTCCTGGACAGTCTGAGGTGCAACCTGGTGGTGTTGGATGGACCGAAACATAATATCCCAGAGGTGTTCTATTGGATTCAGGTCAGGCGAGCGTGGGGGCCAGTCAATGGTATTAATTCCTTCATCCTCCAGGAACTGCCTGCATACTCTTGCCACACGAGATGTCGTGCACCAGGAGGAACCCAGGAACCACTGCACCAGTGTAGGGTCTGACAATGGGTCCAAGGATTTCATCCTGATACCTAATGGCAGTCAGGGTGCCGTTGTCTAGCCTGTAGAGGTCTGTGCGTCCCTCCATGGATATGCCTCCCCAGACCATCACTGAGCCACCACCAAACCAGTCATGCGGAACGATGTTACAGGCAGCATAACGTTCTCCACGCCTTCTCAGTACAGAACAGGGTGCCAGTGGCGGACCTACCATTTCTGGTGCTCTATGGCAAATGCCAATCGAGCTCCACGGTCCCGGGCAGTGAGCACAGGGCCCACTAGAGGACGTCGGGCCCTCAGGTCACCCTCATGAAGTCTGTTTCTGATTGTTTGGTCAGAGACATTCACACCAATGGCCTGCTGGACATCATTTTGTAGGGCTCTGGCAGTGCTCATCCTGTTCCTCCTTGCACAAAGGAGCAGATACCGGTCCTGCTGATGGGTTAAGGACCTTCTACGGCCCCGTCCAGCTCTCCTAGAGTAACTGCCTGTCTCCTGGAATCTCCTCCATGCTCTTGAGACTGTGCTGGGAGACACAGCAAACCTTCTGGCAATGGCATGTATTGATGTGCCATCCTGGAGGAGTTGGACTGCCTATGCAACCTCTGTAGGGTCCAGGTATTGCCTCATGCTGCCAGTAGTGACACTGACCCTAGCCAAATGCAAAACTAGTGAAAAACAGTTAGAAAAGATGAGGAGGGAAAAAATGTCAGTGGCCTCCACCTGGAAAACCATTCTTGTTTTGGGGGTCGTCTCATTGTTGCCCCTCTAGTGCACCTGTTGTTAATTTCATTAACACCAAAGCAGCTGAAACTGATTAACAACCCCCTCTGCTACTTAACTGACCAGATCAATATCCCAGAAGTTTAATTAACTTGATGCTATACTCTGATTAAAAAGTGTTTCTTTAATTTTTTTGAGCAGTGTATGTGGCACCAACACATTCTTGAGTCCAAGGAGTTTCAGTTTTCTTCTGCTGCACAATGGTCTCATCACTTATTTGTGCAAACAAAAGCAAAATAACGTGAACACATTCTTCTCTTCTAGTGTCATACACACAGAGGTTCTTAGCTACCTTATAAACTACACAAATTAAGCAGAATGCTTTCAAATATTGACGGTAAGCCTTAAACAAAAACTGAGCGAGGACACATGTCAACACATGATCTACATTCATCCGTTCTATGCAAGAGTTTGAAAGGGAAGTTGATGTGTATGATCAAACTAGACTGCATAGAGCAAAGGGATTCTGGTGACCTCCAGACAATGATTCACAGAGGGATTGCTGAATAGAACTACTTCTATAAAATCAACACAATAACCTGCATGACCAGTACGATCTGGTAAATTAAGCAACATGAGTTAATGAGTAGGTTGTATAATCAAAAAAAATGGCAAATTCAAAACCAAGACGCACTGCCTGACGCGTTTTTTTTATTGGATCTAACGGACGGAAAAAAGGGGCAAATAACTGCAGTTGCAGTGCACAGCATTGGGACCAGAATCGATTGACAGTATAATACATTGGCAGCACATATAACTTACCAACTCAAAAGCGGATTTAGCATTCACTTAACTACCACAGTTCTGCTTGTAAATGTCAGCTTGATCTTGATGATCTCAAATGGGATTTGGATTCTGCACCCAAGCAGTTTTTTACTATCAATTTGTAATTGGTTTCAGGCTCCTTTCTCAGTTTCTGGTGCTGCTGTTGGAGGATCTCCTGGTGTTGCTGTGTAAAGCCAGCGGAAAAACAAAGAACAAACCCTCATACAACTGCAGTGAGAATAGTCCAAATGCTTACCTCTCATAAGCAGATGGTTATGTCGAATCCGTGCGTAGGAACAGCAGATATTGTGAAAGGATGGATGCATATTAAATAGGGACGATAAAGAGAAGGAAATACTTGTTATGGATTTTTACTTTAAAAAGTGGTTACATAGCCTTCTTATGATGTTTTTGGCCTTAATGCAACATTAACCTGTGCAACTTAACATCTGATTGATAATGTAATAGACTGTTCTCAAAACAGTGTCCTTCCTCAGATGTCTGAAAAAACATCGGAATGTTTGAGCCAGCCGACTCTGGACTGAAGGACAAAAAGTCATTTTTCAGGCATGGTACACATACAGTGCCGTAATTACTGCAAACACACTAGACATTAATTATGCATTAGTCAGATGAAAGATTTTCCGGGCCTCCATCACACACACCACACATATACAGTACATATTCCCTTTCTGCTCCTTTCTTGAAAAAAGCATAGAGTGAATCAGAAATAAGACCCTGGCTTGTATAAAGAAACGACTGCAGGGCAATATTTGATCAAGTCAGACAGCTCCCTGCCTTGCTAATATTCAAAGGATTCTCTTGCCGCAGAAATGTGAATATGTAATGTATTCCCAAGTAACAAAACAAATACAACAGGGGATACACAAAAGTAGCTGAGAGGCAGTGCGGCACAGGCAGCTACCACATGCAAGCAAAAATATATAACACACCTTTGATATTTGCATCCGGGTTTGTTTGCAGTGTTATGAATAAGGAGGATCGTATCAGGTGTTCTCTCTTTGTTCAGTTCATAGACGGGGGACAACGGAGCCACAGTCCAAATGCCCCCCTCAGCGCTTTTCCAGTTATTTTTTTAAGCTGTGGCGTCACCCCCACCACACTGCTGCTGCATAGTCATGCAGTACTCTCTGGTGCAGATATTATTCTATGAGTTCAAACAAGTACGTGTGTTTCGCCATTTGACTGCAACGGACTGGAGACAGACGTGGGCGGACATGTAGCATCTGTGGTATCAAGAGTACTTTGTTCGGCTTGTTTTTACCCCCGTCGTTCAGGAGTAAAGTAGTTGTTGATACCTGTTGTACCTGTTACTTGTACCTGTTTAATACAATGTTGTGTACTGCAGTGCCCCCTCCTGGCTATTCAACAGCAGCAGCAGCAAAGTTAGAGGAGGGAATTTCCCTAGCTAGCATCGCTGTGAGTTGGCGGTTAGCATTACTCTGTGACTCAGCGTTTCTGTTTCTAGTAGCTGTGCCGTCGCGTTGTGCCTAATGTTGTGTGTATTGGTTGTATTTTGATTTCTGTGTGACATTTGTGTTTTGTCGCAGTTTTGCAAAAATGTGGAGCGAAAAATACATACTTCATTTAGTCAAGAAAAGTTACGTTTATTGGAGGACTTCACACTGTTAGCTAACTGTCTAGCTTTGAACAACAGCAACTCATTGTGAGGACATTATAATCTTAGGTTAATCTTGATTAGCTCTTGCCATTAGTTTTGGTCATAAACAATACATTTTAACCTGATGATGGTGCCAGATGAAAAGTTACAGGATAACCAAAGTCACTGAAGTTCATCCTGAGGGGAACATGAATGCCTGAATCTCATTTCATCGCAATCCATCCAACAGTTGTCAAGGTATTTCAATGAAAACCACAAGTGTCAACCTGCTGGTGGCACTAGAGGAGAAGTCAGGGGATCACTAATACGGGGACCATGAATGTACATGTCTGTGCAAAATGTCACGGCAATCCATTCAATGGTTGTTGCGATATTTTAGTCCTGACCAAAGTGGTGGACTAACCAACAGACAGAACGAAATTGCTATCCATAGAGCCACCTACTAGCATTTCTAAAAATGCATCTAAATCCAGAGTACACTAACTACTTACAACTCCAAATGAGCTACATATGCAACTACATGTCAATGAATTTCGGTTGACCGCCAGATACGATACAATATGTATTACATGGATTTCCGCTGGTCTTCAGCAGTCATAAAGAATGTCATAGAATGTTTTCACAAATTATTATTACTATTACTATTATTTCCATGTTATTTAAATGCTTTAGTAGTCAAGGTTATCTTACAGTCCCAAAGAATGATGGTTAAAGAAAGAAAACACCTGACTTTTCTCACTGCAGTTCTGTACAAGTGATTACATTCAAGTTTGTGTGAGTTCAATCTGAAGCAAAATATTAGTTAAGAAGGGACAGAGTCATACACATGTTTAATCAACAAAGCACATTAATATTATACGATCTTCAGATGGATTGTTTTTTCATTGTGTTCCTTCATTTCCATATAGTTCCATATTTCCCCCGTTTTCAGAGACAGTTATGCAAAAGCACACAGACCTTTTTATGACTCCATGATTCCTACCCACTCTGACAGCAAACAAATCTTTAAAAAGGTCACCAGATTGGAAGATTGTGGAACAACAGACATTTTAAGAGAGCAAAATGCTCACCTCATGGAATACAAAATGCTTGGACTCATGGATGACGTTTAGCCCACCCACCCATCCTCGACATCAAGTGCAGGCACAGACACTAGTAGGTGTTACAGACGTCAACACTCCTGATGGTAAACATAATTAGCCTTATAATCCTCTTACGCCTTATAGCTGAAAAGCTGGGCAAATCACACCAAAACTATCTGCATGGTTAAGTAAGTAAGAAAACATTTCGCAATTTGGGTGAACTTGCCTTTTAAAGGATATTTCTGGGTGTCTAAATGACTAATAGTTACCAAAAGTTTTGGAATTGGTCCAGTATATCTCCTCAGCTGGCAGCCATCAACAGGCAGCAATGGTTGCCACGTAATCCTTGCGGGCAGCTGCGCCCGTGAAAAGTACGTCCACTGAAAGTGTCCGACAACATCATGGAGAGGATCCCTACAGAGATAGACCTTTTCGTTCAAGCGTGAGAAAAACTCTGACGTCTGCGTTTCCACCGTCATCTTCCTGCAACAACTCACTGTTTCTGGTTAAACAAAAAGGATCTTACTCTTTTAACAAAACACTTCTGTTTATAGCATCACAAAGTAACATACTAAGTAAGAAGTTCAACACTTACCCAGCTTTGCCCCAGTCACTCACCTTGCTTCTGATCCACAGCCATTCACTGGAACTGCCTTCAGTGTCTGCTATATTTTTCACTTCCTGCTTTAGCCTCTGCCCTCCGTACATACCCAGTTCAGTTAACAGGGACAAAACTGATATGCCTACAAAACCCCAACAGCCAACCTCCAACCACGCTCCTGTGCTCCTCCGCTGCCAACTCTATATATCTAAGCTTTTTTACCTCTGGCCGTTTCTGTTGCACCCTCCCATGGTACTGTCAGCCCCCACAAAATACACAACACGCTGTGTTTCTGACCAGAACATAACATCTGGTCTTAGATTAGTGATAGCTAGCTCCAAAGCTACTCGCTCAGTCTGTCCCCTGCCTTTCGCTGCCCTATATCATGCCTGTGCTTACTGCCTGACTTGTTCACCCTCATGAACAAACAAGATCCCATCTTGTTTCCTTTTTGTGTTTGCTCTCAATGGCCGCTGCAAGACGCTTGATTTTGTCTACATGTGTATCACACATTTATTTCATCATTGATGTGCACGTGTGTTCTTATTAATCCAAAACCAAACAGTGTTCAGTGTAGCTCCACTATGGGGGATTGAGGGAGATTTAAGGTGGCTTAAGCTTTGTTTATGCTCGCGCGAGCAGGCCTCCGTAGATGTTGTGTGAGTTTTGAGATTGCATGAAGGCGTTCGTGCTTAACGGGCCGGTGTAAGATCATCTTAAACAAACATGGCTACACCCTGCGCTAGAGCTTGTTGTTGCCGCGTAAGAATGTTTCTGCACGACCACGCGCCGCGACAACTTGCGGAGCCTTCGGCATGGCGCGATGACATCATTTAGGGCGCATGGACCCTTGTGCCAGGGACACTGAGGCAACCGTGAATCCCGCCATTCTTTGGACTAATATAGTAGTATACATGTACCAACAAATCTTTAACAACAAATCTTCAAAGTGAACTGACTGAATCGCCATTGTCACTGACAGAATCAGTAGCTTTTAGCAGTAGACCTCCTCACTGGTGACTGAGAGCTGTGATACACTCTACAGCTACGAAACAATCCCAATCTGAACTAGAAACCCTGATGTCAGTGCTGTGATAAAGGCAGAGTAAAACACCCACCCCGTCCAGCACTAAGAAGTAAGCAGTTTTGTTACTTACTGATCTAGCAGAAAGAATGCCAACTGAATGTCAGTCCTTCTCAAGTCCCAGTCTCTTGTTTTACCTCGATTTTTATCGCTCTCCCTCTTCGCTGCCTTCTTCTCCTCTGTCAACGGAGCTCCTTTTCTTTTGTCGAGTTTCCCAAGTTACTCCAGTTGTTCCACCGTCCGCAATTTCCGCTACATGGGGATAGCTACCATAGCTACCAGGAAAACAAAAGCACGACCCTCTTTCGGTTTTGGTGGCGGCAATGGTTGACGCTCTTCTCACATCATCACGCCTTCAGCTGGTACAAAACGCAGTTGCTCGGCTTTTTAACACACACTAGAAGACAAGATCACGTCGCTCCTGTTTCAGCTTCTTCCCTGGTCACCAGTCAGTTTTAAAATTGTACTTAAGATTTTACTGATCACCTTCAAAGCACGTCATGGTCATGGATTGCTGTTCCCCTACGAGCCAGAGCGCAGCCTCAGATATTCAGGCAGGACTCTGTTGGCTATTCCTAAATCCTGGCTCAAGACCTAAGGGTTTTTACTAACCAGGCTTTTGCAGTCGGGACCGCTCAGCCTGTCAACTCCCTGCCTGAAGATCTGAATGAAATCAACAAACCATTGTCTATGTGTCACATATGAAATATGAAAGAAATATCGAGTAAACACAAAAGTTTGAAAATGACTGAGACCGTGACTGATTAAATCCAGTTTTGGGGAGCAGCCAGGGCGCCCCTGGAATCACTGCCGAGGTCGGCAGCTGACAGTTTTCTTTGTCCTGAATGCTGAGTTTTGTATTATGAGTCAGCTGAATTAGATGTGCTTAGAATGCAGCGCAACCTGACAGTGACAGTTGGAATGGTTGATTGAAATGTGTTAATGGACCAATTCAGCATGACACTAATGTCCGACTTGAGAAAGTGTCAGCACTAACTCGCAATATATCGTCTTACCTATTAAATCACCACCACAGTCATCTCAGACCTAATGAAAATACAACAGTGTCCGTGTGCCATTAGCATATTCTGGTTAGAGGTTATGGCAAGAATATAAAGACAGAGGGAAGGGCATAAAAGTGTGATTGAGTGAGTGCGAGAAGGCAAGACAGAGAAACACAGAGAGAGGGGACTCAGATGTTGGCCTTCCAGTGGTCTTACATCATCTTTTAATTAGGGCCCCAATAATCTTCAGTGGCTGCTACACCAGTAAGGGCTGAGTGGCATTCAAAGGGAATGCCGTTAACTCTTCATGACACTTGTGCCAGCCGGGAGAGAACACTGGGAAGACTAAGGATGCTGCATAGATTAAGAGATGAATGGCCGCAAAAGTGCATGGTTGGATTAGAGGAGGATGAGGGGAACAAATGATTGGCCAGTTGAAGCTGTGGTCAGGAGCTGGATGAGAACAGATGAACTCGGGAGGGGATTAAGTACTTATTAAGAGGAAACTCATCTATACAGATGCTTGTTAGATGTTAATATACGGTACGTCCCCAGTTCTAAATGGATGGACGCACATTTTCTCAAGACTCAGCGCTCTGTTCACTTTTGGCAATTCCACATATGTATGTATTTTAAGTTACTTTAAACAAGTGCAAAGTGAATATTTTAACATTTTGGAGCCAAAGTCGTATTCCCTTTTCTTGAATAAATCTGCAAATTGAAAGGTAAGGAGGTGAAGCACATGTATAGCAGGGCTGCTGGGTAGCTGGTGATCATGGTGGCTCGTAGGGAGCATTTTGTGACTCACGGTATTACCACAGCTACAGTCGTGCCTCAAGCTTTCCCGTATGTTCCCTTCCCGTGTGGCTTGTGCTCCTTGTCTGTCTCTCTTGTCTCTGGGCCATTCCCACTCCCCACTCCATTATGTGTTGCCTGAATTGGACCAAAAAACGGTGCTAGTACCCTAATTCCGCAGTTGCATGACATTGCATGTGTCTTGGATATACTTTTTCTTATGCATATTTTGGTAATATATCCCACTTCTGATTCCTTTTTGTAAGCACGTCATTACATATGACCTACATTTCCAATTTGGTTAATAGAAACTTTTTATGTAGCTACTGTTACAAATCAAATTGTACACAAAAATGATACTGCACGTATGCTAGAACAAAACCAACTGAAAGTGATATCCGTCGGACTGCACTTCAAATTGGAGAATGAGAAGGACTTCCAAAGGCAAGTCCTTCATGTGCAGGCAAGACTTTATGATGCAGTCACATCAAATGTTACCTTGAAGTACAGTGTATCAAATCAACATAAGCTGAGAACGTATTACATTTCTGCCTTTATCTTCTGGTAAAGCAACATTTCTCCCTTGCAATAGTGGTATAGAAAAGAGAAAGCATGACAATGGTATTTAACTTACTTACATTGTTGCATTAGCTCTGGCCTGAAAACATGCAGGCCTTCAGTGCTTTGTTGTCATGCTGGTTTTTTTTTTACATTCAAAATTGGATAAAAGCAGATGAAGTCCATATATTTCCGATATTAGGTCTGTAGGTCAGTTGCTAAAGTTTCTTCCAGGTCCGCTGTTTTCTCAACGTTACATCAGCTATGTGTTTACACAGACATGCAGTTAAGCAGTAACGTCTCACTCCTTGTGCCTCAAAACCTTACCCTAACCAACCTACAGTAGCCAATCAGAGGCAGGGTGGGGCGGGTCTTTGCGGAATGCCGGTGGGGGTAAAAAAAAAAAAAAAAGCGTTGCGCGAGTGTTTAGGGTGCGTACCTAGACTCACCAGGAGGTGGTGGTACCCAGAAATCAAAATTGCCTTTTTTGTATCAACTGTGACGTTTTGTAACAGTTGTATATTACTATGTAATCTCCTTCTGAATTCTTATTCTTCTTTAGTATGTTCTGCTAATGATTCATTTGCATTGCACGGAACTCAGATTTGTGCAGAGCGTCTTCCATGGCGAATGCAGCACGGCGTTGCACGAGGTCAGTAAGTCAGAAGCGGTGCAGACCCGCTGTTGCAACCCACTTCCACTCCCTGGTAATTGGTTTGGGATGGCACTTTATGTGGTGAGAAGGGGCCCTTTGTAGGTGTGTGTGTGTGTGTGTGTGTGTGTGAGGCGTGGGCGTAGCGCTCCTTCCCCGACTCTCCTGGCTCCTGGTTCCATGCTGATTATACACACCTGCCTTCCATCAGGCTCATCATCCTGCAGTATATCTACTCCGCCTCTTCACCCACTCTTCGCCAGATCATTGTTTCAGCTACAGAGGTAGTTCTTGTGCTCTAAGTGTTTCGGGGTTTTTTTGTGATCGTGTCCTCGAGTTGTGTTTCAAGCTAATCACCGTCTTCTTCCTATGCTCCAGGATCATTACCTGCCTGCCTGCTTGCCTGCTCTCCAGCTATTCCTGCCATATCTCAACGGCCTCTTGTCCAGCCAGCTACCTCCCCGCTCATTCCACCTCCATTCCCCCCGCCGCCCCTTCCAATAAATCCCCTCCTTTCATCTTATTCCTGAGACTGTGTCCACTCTGCAAAAAGCATAGCCGATATTACACAGGCACAGGAAGCATTTATTCGTTAGCTATGCTAACGGCGGTGCTCAAGGGGCGGCGGGCGGGCGGGCAGTCGGTCAGACGGCCCAACACTTTAATCAAGACTGAAATAGCTCTACAGCTATTCTATCGGACCCTGTCTCTGTGTCCTCCAATTCCTCAGACCTGCCTTCCTCGAGCTGTCCACCAGGTGCCCTCAGACGTTTCCACCATACTCTCGCATTTACCTGTTTCACTGGTTCTCACTCCCCTTATCAGCCACTCCCCCGCACTATCTGTTCATACCTAGTTGCCTTGATGCTATGTTCTTGTTCTTGCAAGCGTTGTATACTCACCTACAACCCGAACCTGGACCTCAACCTGCTTGCCTGTCTGCCTGTACCTGTGTTTAAGCTCCCCCGTTTCCCTGCGTTTCCTGAGCTGTGATACTAGCGAGTAATTTTTTTTTTTCTTCCCTTCAATATGTAGAGCTGAGGCTAATACCTCAGCTCTACTTTGTGATTAGCGCTAAGTAGCAAATGTTAGTATTCTGTAAACACTGTAAACTAAAATGGTGAACATGGTTGACATCATACTTTCCATAACATAATTCCTTAAATGTCACGAGTGCAATACATATATATACATAAGCAACAGAGCAATACATATATACACATTGTATATATTTTTTACTTTTATTTTCACTTAAATATTGTAAATGTGTTTTTTTTTCTTTTTTTATATATATCTTATTTTTGTACACACTCTTATTTCTAAATTTATGCTACTTTCTACTCTTGAATGGGAGCACTGGTACTGTATAATTTCCCCCCAGGAATCAATAGTGTTTCTGATTATTAGCATGTTAACATTGTCATTGTGAGCATGTTAGTGTTACAACCAAAACACTGCAAAACATTATAGGTGTGGAAAAACGTTCATTTATTATCTCGCCGGCAAGACTAGGCAGAACAGAACGTACGCAAGCTGCAGCACACGGCACACCTACTTCTTCTTCGTGTCACAAATAGTCGTTTGAGCGTGACCTGGCCCCCTTGTGGCACAAACATGCATGTGCGGGTAAACAATAGAACTTATGGGCGCCATGTTAGCATTTAGCTCAAGGCGCTGCTGTGACAGCTTTTTCCTTGTAGCAGACAAACGTGAGCGTCAGTGCAAGGAACCAAAACACATCCCACAAGTCTTCTCCAGTACCCTATTCACCAAAGGTTCCATTCAGGCACCGTATTAAGGGTAGCAACCTGGAGCTGCCTCACTGTCACTCGCTACTCATTTTTTCATATGAACAATGTTTTCCTATGGGAACACATTACAACCCTGTTTAAAAATAGTTCGTAGTATGGAATGGAGACACAGCTGATGTCAAACTAATTGCTAGATAATTAGAAAATGCACTCTCCTCGTTATGTCAGAATGTCAAACTCTATGCAAGAAATACACTATATTGCCAAAAGTATTCACTCACCCATCCAAATAATTGAAATAAGGTGTTCTAATCACTTCCATGGCCACAGGTGTATAAAGTCATGCACCAAGGTATGCAGACTGTTTCTACAAACATTTGTGAAAGAATGGGTCGCTCTCAGGAGCTCAGTGAATTCCAGTGTGGTACTGTGATAGGATGCCACCTGTGCATCAAGTCCAGTCGTGAAATTTCCTCTCTCCTAAATATTCCACAGTCAACTGTCAGTGGTATTATAACAAAGTGGAAGCAATTGGGAACGACAGCAACTCAGCCACGAAGTGGTAGGCCACGTAAAATGACGGAGCGGGGTCAGCGGATGCTGAGGCGCATAGTGCGCAGAGGTCGCCAACTTTCTGCAGAGTCAATCGCTACAGACCTCCAAACTTCATGTGGCCTTCAAGTTAGCTCAAGAACAGTGCATAGAGAGCTTCATGGAATGGGTTTCCATGGCCGAGCAGCTGCATCCAAGCCATACATCACCAAGTGCAATGCAAAGCGTCGGATGCAGTGGTGTAAAGCACGCCGCCACTGGACTCTAGAGCAGTGGAGACACGTTCTCTGGAGTGACGAATCGCGCTTCACCATCTGGCGATCTGATGGACGAGTCTGGGTTTGGCGGTTGCCAGGAGAACGGTACTTGTCTGACTGCATTGTGCCAAGTGTAAAGTTTGGTGGAGGGGGGATTATGGTGTGGGGTTGTTTTTCAGGAGCTGGGCTTGGCCCCTTAGTTCCAGTGAAAGGAACTCTGAATGCTTCAGCATACCAAGAGATTTTGGACAATTCCATGCTCCCAACTTTGTGGGAACAGTTTGGGGATGGCCCCTTCCTGTTCCAACATGACTGTGCACCAGTGCACAAAGCAAGGTCCATAAAGACATGGATGAGAGAGTTTGGTGTGGATGAACTTGACTGGCCTGCACAGAGTCCTGACCTCAACCCGATAGAACACCTTTGGGATGAATTAGAGCGGAGACTGAGAGCCAGGCCTTCTCGTCCAACATCAGTGTGTCACCTCACAGATGCGCTTCTGGAAGAATGGTCAAAAATTCCCATAAACACACTCCTAAACCTTGTGGAAAGCCTTCCCAGAAGAGTTGAAGCTGTTATAGCTGCAAAGGGTGGACTGACATCATATTAAACCCTATGGATTAAGAATGGGATGTCACTTAAGTTCATATGCGAGTCAAGGCAGGTGAGCCAATACCTTTGGCAATATAGTGTATGTAAATTGAATGCGTAGACTGACGTGAAAATTACAGCCTTTTAGCATTATGTTACCCAGAGCACGAGTGCTTTTCGTTCTGGGCACACATACCTGTATGTTAAACTGTCAGGTTTGCGCACATTGTGTTTCACAATCTAACAATCAAAAGGTTCACATGAGTAGCTTAGTAAATTTCAAGGCAATCTGTCTATTGGGACCCCACGGCCTTTCATGTGGCACCAGCTTCGAGAGCACATCATAGCAAAAGTCATCAGTATGTAGTTCATTCTGTCCAACACTTCTGTATAGTGGGGTATGATGAAGATCGCAGCCTCTAGGGTCTGCTAGCAGGACTTGAACAAGACCTCGGGTCTTGTTTATTGTTTGTGTAGATCAGCCCCCAGGATATTTTCTGACCTATGTCTGGTCCAGGTCAGTCTCTAGGGTGGCTTACAATGATGAAAAAATGCAGGCTGGTGTTTCGCATTCACATCATAACCTTTTCAGACAATCGCTTAGTGATTGCAATCCAAGCCGAGAGACTTGTATGCACTTCAGCAGAGAACTGAAGGTGAAAAGTTTTCTTCATCTGGCCAACTAGGTAATCTAGTTTTCCCATCAAAAACAACACCTGGAATACATATAAAGTAGTGTGGAGACTGCCGGGTGATGGAAGCAAGGCACACGTGATGGAAGCAAGGCACACGTAAATTAGTTGTAATGTTTTCTAAAAGTGTTTTTACATTTTATGTGTGTGTTTAGTTTTACTTTACCCTGTTTTCTCTTTGTGAATCCTGGTTCAATTTCTTTTCATTTCACCCTGTCAGTTAGTCGGTTTTCTACACTTTACCCCTTGTAAACACATTGTAACCACCAAGCAGCAACCGCCTGAACTGAACACTAAGGCCAGTGTCAAAATGCCCCAATGTGCTGTTCCTTTAGTTGCCACTAGATAGTGGAACCATGAAGACTGTATTGAAAAGACTGATACCATGCAGCTTCTGGAAATGCTCTCAAATAGACAATTAATAATGAAAGGTTTCTTCAAACAGACACTATGGCTTCAAGAGAGGTAAGTCTTGAGAGCACGGTTGTAAACATTTACTGCAGGAGCTAAGCCGCCCAGCGCTGGACTGTGCGACGATTTTGGTGCAGGGGTCACAATCAGAATTGCATCACGAGACCTAACAGACACAATGCCTCTTAGCAGGATCAGAATTTGAGCCTTTAAGTCTTTAGAAACTGCAAAAAGTCACGAAGGGTAAAACCTTTTCATGCCATTCTCGTGTGTTAGGAGTCTGCAGGAAGTCAGCCAGCTCAGCTAGAAGAGGTTTCTTAATGGGCCCAAATGTACAGAACAGTACATTTGACATACGCGCTTCCGTGAGCAACTTCCACTGGAATGAATGGGGCTCCATTTTGGAGCACAGTATCCAGTTCTCTTAATTCATCCATTGCAGGGGCTAGCAAAGCTAGTGGTCAAACAAGGAGCACTCCTCAAGCTGCAACACTTTATTGCCATTCACCTTCAGTGCAATATACAGTGTATATATATATATACATTGCTATTGTATATATTTTTTACTTTTATTTTTATTTTCTATTTCTTATTTTGTACATACTTTTATTTCTAAATTTATGTTACTTTCTGCCCTTGAATGGGAGCACCGGTACTGTATAATTTCGGGGATCAATAAAGTATTTCTGACTCTTATTTCTGATTTCTGATTCTGATTCTATACCATTGTCCTGGCGCAGTGGTTAGCAAATTTGCACGGGAGGTGGAGCAGGGTAGAACAGATTGGGCCCCCCCCTGTCCACATGTCGAAGTGTCCTTGAGCAAGACACTGATCCCTAAGTTCCTCAGAATGAAGGCCAGCACCTTGCGCAGCCGCTCGGTCGCCGTGAGTGTGCGGTGTTTGCTTTTTCAACCGTAGTTATGGCTGCTTGCTCATACCTCCTCATGCCATGTTCATTACTATGGGGCAGATGGTGGGGATGGGAAAGATGCCCATGTTTACCACTTGCTCACGTTGGTTGTGGAGTTGGTTGCGTACTTGTTAATACTGCTACTGCATTGACAATATATCACCATAGATATGTCCCATCATTTTTGGGTTTAATAACCTATGACAAATGGATTTTGGTGGCCGTGAGGCATCCTTATTCGTTTTGCTTTTCCGGCACTTCTATATTTTGAAGCCTCAAGTGGGATAAATTGTTCTACAGTGTAAGATAATTATATGGTACAAGTATTCATTGTGGGGAAACGATGGGGCTGTATGCGATATTATCGAAGACATTTCTTACAAAAAATAATTGAACAACTAATGTCAGCTTTTGCAGGCTGCTCAACAAAAACACTGTATGCTAATTTGTGTTTTTAATAGAAACAGTAAAAAAAAGTGTAGTCCTACTTGATAGAAGTAAACAATGTGGAGTACCTCGTAATTACAAGCTGTCAACAACTTCATACTGTGACAGCATAGAGAAGAGTAATCTGGGATCAGATTTAATGTGAGACAAAGCCATCAAGTATTTTGCACGCTGACTATTACAAGTGCATGCGAGGTGTGTGTGAATTACCATGGGTCAACCGGGAGTTGAAAGCCTCATGAAGTCAGTAATAAGTGAATCCGCCAGATGCTCTCTAAAACTTAGCTGAGCATGTCAGTTTCAATCAGCAACTCACACAGGCACATCCCACAGGTTGAGCTTCTGCTGCTGGATACAAAGGTGGCAGGAGCACACTTGATTCCCTGAAACCCTCCTCTGTACTTTGTCTGTGGTTCAGTCATTCAGGCAGGCTGCCCTCATAGTCACTGAATAAAATATGGGGTTTGATATGAGGCTTTCCGCTGACAGAAGAGGCACATAATGAAAAGACCTTGGTTATAACAGCATGATATCTTCGTTAATATTTCCATAGGAAGACTGTATTTGAAGGCCTGCGAGTATTGGCAAGGTCCAGCATTTTTCCTTTATCACATTACATTCCCTCGTATTGATCCTGTAAAACAACTTGAGCTCCTTGACCTCATTTCACAAACAGACGCTGTGACATTGTGCCTGGCAAATTAAAATTCAAATCAATCCCCCCAGTGTAAAAAGAAAAAGAGCAGAGAGAGAGAGAGAGCCAGAGAGAGAGAGAGAGAGAGAGAGAGAGAGAGAGAGAGAGAGAGAGGAGGGAATGGGAGACCTTAAATAAAAAAGGTGTCATCTTCCCCAGTGGAATTTTAATGAAATGAATTCCGTCTCTTCCTACAGAAAGAAGAGCAATAGCAGCTGCAATTTATCAGCAAACCGGAGTCAAACGTCCCCAGTCAGAGGAGGAGGAGGCCTCTCATCAGTGCCTTTTAAAAACCTACAGCAGTGGTTATGATAGGGAGTTTCTAGATCTGTTAAAAAACGAAAATGACAATGGGATTCGGTGTAAAAAAAAAAAAAAAAAAAAAGTAACTTCACTGATCCATGTGGGGAAACTGGGTAACTGCACCTGTGAGTTGACATAAAAACATTCAAGTTTGTTCAGTAGACTGCATGGACCTCATTTAAAAGGTTTGCCATTTTGAACCGTATACTAAAATTATATTCATCACAGAAGTGAGAATTTGAAATAGGTAACAGTACACCTGTAGCTGTTGGCGTTTTAATTGCAGTTGCAGTTTGGAAAGTAGTCGAGTCTGGATCTTATAAAAGCATTAATGGGAACTTCTACATGAGTGTTAAATGTAGACGATACATCAGGGTATACTTAAGGGCTTGGCCATCTTGTGAGTGACAGGTCACTACCACGGCGACCGGTCAATCAGGATAGTGCCATTCGCTTGTACTTCAATCTAGGAGTCAGCTGTTAATTATTTTTGTTAAGTACATTTACAATCTAACTCCGTAAGCAGCAACCTCGCACAGTGTAGCCAGGAGCCATTTTTAAAAATGTATATCTTCAGTAGGAACCAATGGGCTTGGGGCTGAGAGACACACAAGGTAAGGAAGTCAGTTGAGACGGTCTTTTCATGGGATTTGTTGACAATAAGCAAAATATAGAATATCAGCCTTATCCTGTAAGATATTGCGGGTTGAGTCTAACAATTTAGATTAGTGAATGTACATTTGACAATGATTTTAATCTGGAATTTACAAAGGATACTTCCAAGTGGGAGAATATGCAATGAGAAAAGCACTGGGCCTAGAACAGAGCCATGAGGTATGCCACAGGAAATTGTTATTACTGTAAATGAAGGCAAATGAAGATGTGTTCTACCAAGTAGATATGAACAGAACCATTGTCTTGCACTATACCCGTGATACCAACATTTTTCTCAGACAGTTCAGTAGGATGTTCTGCCCCTTGGTGTAGATACTAAGAAAGCAGAATGAGGACAGATAAGAAAATAAGGAAAACATTTCAACAACAAATTAATATTTCTATATTTTTAGGAAAGGTGGATGTTCATGGTGATCACTAAAGATCAAATGTTACCCTTGGTTACTGCGAATTGATGAAGAAAGGCTTACAAGCAGGTAGACCAGGAAGGTAGGCTGATGTCGATACAGGTAGACAGGCAGGTTCAGCTTCAGTTACAGGTTTCCAGGCACAGGTGAAGGCTCGGGTTCAGGTGACAGAAGCAGACAAGAAAAGACAGCAACGTTGCAACAGCTTTATGTGGCAGCCAGGTGAATGCTTGTAATATTATTTCCGTCGTAACCAGGGGTGAAGCAGGATATGTCTATATATACCCTGACTGGGTCTGTCCGGTACCACAAGCGCAAACAAACACACATTCCACGAAATGAAACACTGCACAGTAGAATACCTGACATTTTCCGTGAGGGGATGAAGGCTGGGAGCCTACTGTTTTGAGAAACTACTGCTGCTACTGTTGTGCTCCTCTTTGGAGTCCTTAATGTTGACACATCTGAATTACAGCTGTTCATTGCAAAGAAGAACATAATGGCACTTACCACTTGTAGTATTTTTCTGCCATCTCGTTCAAATGTGTCGAATTTAGGGGTGGATTATTTCAACTGAAAGTCTTCTGGGAAGGCTGCTCATGTATCCTTGCTCACTGTCCCTCAGAGATCCCCCTCGCTTCTCGATCCTCAGAGCAGAATTAAGACGGCCTGCAAGACGGCGGACCACAGCTACTTCCGGTTCGAGGAAATATCAAGTAAGAGACTTGGGATGTACCCTAGTGTGGTCTGTCAAGAGAACAATGGAAGTGGGCCAGTATATGTAGCACTGATGCACTGGTGAGGGAATGAGATGCAGGTGTGTAGATGGGTGGGGCACTCAAGTGATGGGGAATGTCTGAGGGCATCTAGTGGATGGATGGAAAATGGCAATGAAAGGGTCTGGAGAATTAGGAGTGTGGGTGGAGTGGAGGGACAGAGAGACAGACTGCGACATACCTTAACTTTAACCACTTCCAATATAAGCCTAACCCCCCACCCTAACCTAGCCCAAATAAAGGCAGCTCAAGCTGAATGAGCAGAGCTTCAGTGACACTAATTTGGGGACCATATTTTGTCTGTACAATGTGTGTGTATGGCCATGGTACACACACACACACACGCAATGGGAGGGGTGGTGGTCGAAAAGAAAATGGAGAAAGAGGAGGTGAGGAGGGAACACGAGGTGAAATGCAAACGGAGGGAGAAGATAAATGGAGGGAAAGAGGTCAGGTGTCTCATCTCAGTGAATACTGAAACTGAAAGTAAATCCAAATGAGTTTCAGTCAGCACTCAGTAGGTCCCCTGCCCCATGCTGACTCCATCACCCCCGCCCCCCCCCCCCTCCAGCAATATATTGACGGTTTCCTACTGAAAATGTTTATTGACCTGGCCTCAGATGGTGCCGAATGAGGATAATCCAGTTCCAGTTTTCTTTTAGGTGATCCAAGCGATGTACACCTTATCCGCAATGATTCAAGCCAGCATTTTCTACTTGGTTATGTTAAATAAAATAAAATAAATAAAGCAAGTCAAATAAAGCAGTATTTATAGTAATAAAGCAGTATTTCAGATATACCCAAGAGGCATTGGAGAGATGGCAGTGTGTCTTTCCAGACCAACACGTTTTTCACAACATGTTGTAATGGCGGACAACAATGCTGATGGTCGCTGTAGAAAAATGCTTCCATTTCGGTGACATGTTTATTTAGCCTTTTACATGCTGGTAACAGCAGTCACGTTACCATCTCTTCCATGTTTTTTTTCCCTAAGAATCTTGACATACTTCATCAAGTATGTCAGCAAATTTCAAAGCACATCTGCGACCTGTTAAACAAACCTTAAAGCTGCATTGATTGTTTTTTTTTTGGTCAACCTGGGGGCCATGAAAAAGCCGGAGACATCATTACAACATCATTGTGGCAAACTTGTTAGCAAACTTCAGCATATTTACACGTCTAGCAGACACAAAGCAACATTAGCATTATTTTTTTTTTTCTGTGGTGACCCGATGAGTGAAGGTCCAAAATTCACTCCCTCTGTTTTTTTTTTTTGTTCCTAAATGCCGCACTATGTTCACCAGCTAATCGCTAACTTTGTCCGTCTGCTGTCTGCCTGCCTGATTGAAATAAATGACACGAGAACGACAAACAGGGTCCATAGAGCTGAGGAAGTATCATCCAACTTGTGTGATAATTCTCTGTTTCACATTACGCATAGTCATTTGATGCATTGCGAATTTTAAAAACAATGTGAGAATATGAGGTGTGCTTACATCAAAGTGGAGTGCAGAACTCATTGCAGAGGAGAAACAGGTACTGGCAATTATCCACCTTCGGGAGAAAAAGACCCAACATGAACGCCGGGAAACTTACCAATGGTGGGGCTAAAAGGTAAAGTTTTTTTTTTTCTTAAGGGTGGTGCAAGAAGAAATCTTAAGGAGTACCAAAAATGGACAGGCGTCATGATTTCAAAACCGCGATTGTCCTCAGCAAATCTCATGGTAGTCAGTGTTGTGGTGCGCTCTTGCCCAAAGTGTTGAGCAGACAGACAGACCAGCTGACACACCGGTCATACATCTCTATTTTTAGAGACACAAAACAAAAAGAGGTCCATTCGAGAGACATCCACTTTTGAAGCAGCTGATCCTAAAATAGCTCTTCTAAAAACCATACAAACGGCACTCAACCAGGGGACCATCTTTCTGCACATCGATCCGATAGAACAGAGGACGCAAAAAAGGAGGAGGCGCGTGCTTTGTGGTGAATAAGGATTGGTGTGATAGTGGGAATATTAAAATGCTTTCCCATTGCTGCTCACCCGATGTGGAGTTATGGACAATCCAACACAGACTGCACTTTCTACCACCGGTCAAAAATGTTCAGAGCTGATAGAAGCCGTCAAAAAAGGTTGAGGGTTCTGGGATGGACTTCATGTTGTGGGTTTTTTTTTTCTGTGACTTGTACTTTCCGCCGTGGGCTCTCCTGATCCACTTCAATGAGTTTTCAACACACATACACACAGAAAAGCTGGAGAAAGTATGTGAATGTTTACATTATATTCATTCAATGGAGGCAGTCTCAGTGTTATCCTGCAGGTGTTAGCCTCTGGGTACATGCATGGTTTAAACAGAGCCGCAACCTCTTTGGCGGTCAACGGGCCTCGGTCGGTGCCTCACGACCTCTTTAGAAAGGTTGGAGTGCATGGTCATTCAGGCGGCCTTGCAGTCCCAGGCACCCCCGAGCCCTCTTTAAATCTTGCCATATTGTGCCATATTCACTCGCTTCTTCAAACGCATGCGTGTGCAGTTTGCCGCAAAAAAAACCCAACTCTCATTCACTACCCGAGGCTCTGTAAAGGCCAGTAGACTGCGCCATTACTTGGGTTTCTTGGGAGAGTTTCTTCAACCCGTCGTCGGCTTCAAGAAGTCCACCATCGTTCCTGCCTGAATGACTTACCGCCCGGTGGCACTCGCCCCTGTAGTGATGAAATGCTTTGAGCAGCTGGTCAAGGACTACATCTGCTCCTCACTACCCAGCACACTGGACCCTCTACAGTATGCCTACCGTCCCAACCGATCAACAGAAGCCACCATAGCACACATCCTCCACACCACCCAATGAGATTGCCGTCCATTCACTGCTTACCATTGTTACTTTTTATTGCACAATTGTGGGAGTTTGCAGACATATATGTCACTGTGATGGCACCCCATTACATGTGACAAATGAACTTGAGATGCTTACTATGTACCACCATCCTGACAAAACTTTATATTGTATAAGTTTTCAGTAAGGTTTACTGAGGTTTTTTTTTCCCCCCTTTCCTATACATAATTTCTTTTTTGTTTACACAGAAGTCGTCTCTCTGTAAATTTCAACTTTGTGTCAGAATGGATGAAAAGCAACCAGGTCATTTAAATTCTCTTCTCATTATAGTCTGGGAGACACAGATAGAGAGGTCCAATTTACATTTAGATTGTTTCAGCAGAAGTAAATTAATCAACACTGCAACCCGGCCAACTTACTTGTATAGAATACCTAGAGGAGTGACACACATGCACGTCTGTATACAAAAGTATTTTAAGTATAGTGTATATAAATACACACTTACATGACACAAAATAAAATCAATTTGTACATTTTTGTACAGATCGAAGGACGCCCCAGCAGATATCCTAATCTACTGAATCAGCTTTAAACTCCACAAACCACACTGTTCCAGTAACTGCTGCTGCTTAAAAATATCACGTCTCCTTGTGCTGCCTTGCGAAAAAGTCTATCTGTTTTGACCTGAATACCTTAGTTACTACTTCAATGCTAATGTCCCATGGTCAGTTCTTAAAAATGACCCTAGCCTTCATGACGGATCCGAACGTCTAAATCCTTGAATTCCCTGAGCAGCTGTCATCAGGGTCTCATCACACCCACGGCTGTTTGTGTTCCTGCGGTTACAATCTGCCTCCTTTTATTTAATTACTTTCAGATTTTTACTTTTCAACTTTTGTTGTTTTTTTTAAACAAACTAAACTCCTCTTAAACTCAACCACACACTGGCGTCGAACTCATTTTGTGTTCACATCAACATTACAGTTATGGTTCGCTGAACCTGTGATTGGGGGGTTCGTGCCGCAGATCAGAACTAGCGTCCCATCAATGGTTAAAACAGTTAGCTCTATTAGACTTTTTTATCGCACGGTGGGGAGGATTGATTTTTGATTTTTTTTTTCCTTGTTTCAGAATGAGCAACAAAAAGTGCAGGAACTGTCTACGTCTAGTTTTAGAAAACGGATGTGGAGTAAAACTTTGGTAACGTTGGCCGACTGTGAATGTCATCGTGAGCTGAGGTTGTAAAGCTACCGCTGATGTGCCACTTCCTGCATGTGCGTCGCACTGAATGCAGTGGTAGGACTAAAATGTAAAACCAGAAGCTTTCACAATGGATGTAGCACAACGGAACGCTGCACTGAACTCGGAATTAGGGGCATCACCATGAGGTTTAGGTGAGCATCTTAAATGCCTCACCTGTTTGAGAAATGCTGCATGCTAAGCCAGGATTTTGTAATTAATGGCCCCTAGTTGACCACGCTGTGGTTTTCGTTATGAATAGCATGTTGTCCTCCCTGCTGCAGCATTTATTCAAATTTCCTGTCCTTCCTTTCCATTTGCACCTGGCCTGGTCCGATTGTGCCACCCTACATAAGTATATAAAGGGGCCAGGAGCTGCATGGTCATGCAAGTCAATAGGAATCATCCTTCATCATCCTCCAGGGGCCATGAATGTCCACATCAAATTCTACACCAGTTAGTTCCCTTGACAAATGTACTGGATGGACAGGATAACTTTACCAACATCAACCATTAAGATTCAGCAGGAATGTGTATATAAAAGCTTTGTATCTTTCCACTTCACATGCGGTTGCTTTAGAACAGCGACAAAAGTGAAGAGTAGTGCATTGAGTGTCACAGTACTGTTATCGGGTGGCTTTTCATAGAACAGAGGGAAGAAGTGTGGGCTTTGTTTGGAGTAGACATAATCAGCCTGGTGAGGATCAGGAGCTGAGGCTCAGCAGAGCCGCTGATAACGTCCACTGGGGACCCACAGACTCGCAAACACCCAGGGAGTCTAGAAAACGAGCTGTCCTGTGTAGTATTTCATTCAAACTACAGTATATCCTGAGTCTCCGCTGCTATCATTATCCAATTTTCTTAACACATAAGTAAACACTGTGGCTGTGGAAGCTGAGCTTCCTCTCCAACCTCGCTGGACAAGGGCTCCCTCTTCCCACAATTACAAATTGAACCCCTGGATAGTTAGACCAAACAAACTGGCAACTGAGCATATATAGAACACCTAGGTGTACACGGTAACACCAAGTGTATGAAAGATCAACTCTTGTGGCGGTTCTTGTGCAACAAATGAATGGGGCGCCAGCCAGGGGGTTAACCAGACAAAGAAGTCATCATGACACACAAGAACATAACATGACACATAAAGTTTAGGGAAAAGACCTTAATCGGGCATGTAATTGGCCAAGGACGAAAAAGCAGGAAAATCACTGAAAGGTGACAAGTATGCATCCCTGAACGTAAATGCACCTGTAGAATTTATGTAATGACATATTACATTACATATAACAACTTGTTGGCAACACTGCACGTTCAGTTGAATGGAATTTAAAGTAATGCTGCACCCGAATTACAACAGCGTAAAATTACCATCCGAGTTACCTCCAGTGTTGCATTATCTAACCATGCAGATGCTTTTGGTTTTAGTCGGCCGCGTTTTGATACCTGTCGCATATTTCTGCTGCCACGTCAATACCATTGTAGTAAGGTGAATAGAATTTAGTTTGTGGCGCTTAAAGCGTTGAAGAATGACGTTTCCCGGGATAATCCCCGGAACACACTTGTCAACAGTTTTCCTCGGGACTAAACAGTCCGAGTGGAAATTGTTGGCAGTTTGTTCTGGGGGATTATCCAGAGTAAAACGGGAGCTGTTTCTGAAAATACATGTTGCTGTTGAAAGTTTCGGGTGTCATTTTCGGTGCTCAAGTGTGGGTAATTTTGCTGAAGAAACAATTGAGGAGGAAAAGCGTGTGTGTGTCCTTCCTAAAATTTGTTCTGTTGAAAATAATGTTCACACCTTAACATGTCTTAACGTTGGTGATTACAATCTGCTCCATCTGGAAGGACTGGCCCCCGCTCCCCCTCACACATTATTTTCACGTATAGATGAACCCAGTAATGAGGCAGGACGTTATGTAATGTATTGAAGAGAAGTATCAAACTCAGAAATTTTAAATGTGGATTTGGTTGGGGTGTTTTTTATGCCATCAATTGATATTTATTGATCTATGAAATCCTTTTTTGATCATTTTGAGTGTAGCGCAGTCAGTGCCAAGTGTATGTCTCTCTCTCTCTCTCACACACACACACACACACTCCTGGCTATTTTGTAAATATCACTACAGAATAAACGAATTACACACTACTGAGGTGCCCTTTTCGCCACTGAACAGGGGATAGCACAGACGTGTAATCTCGAATATACTAACTGTTGGGGCTTGGCTGATTCAGTGTGTGTGACTGAAATCGCCAACCTTTTGTTTCATTCATTTTGCCGAGGCATTTTTTGGAAGGGGAGACAGAAAATGTTCCAGAAACATATTCACAAATGAACCACTTTATTGTCCCACTGAACCTATATTTGGGGATAATGAGAACCGGTGCAGTCATGGGCTGGATCAGGAAACTTCTGCCTTATTTTCAGACCCACACTTGATGGAATTACCACCTGGACATGTTTGACTAGGTATCTTTGGCACCAGCGAACATAGTTTTTCCGTATAATGTATGCGTGAAAAAGAATGTAGATTTGTTTCACATTTCTAGTGTGAAACTGAAACTTGTCGGCTTCAACTGAAAAATACGATACATACGCATGTTGTTCACCCTAGTCCTGCCTGTCGCTGTTGTATGCGGCCTGCAGGACCCACGGATTGAGGCACACCCCATCTAGTCCAGTGTGGGCCGTCATGCACTGTATTTCTTTCTCCACCTCTGCACACTTGGCCCTGACCTAATATACAAACTGATAGAGACATACTGACCAATAACTGCCTGGACAGGATTCCACCGTATGTTATTGGACAAGATAATAGGCTATTTTTCCAACACTAGATCCGCCAAGGGGTCATTTTTACCCCCCTGGCGTTTTCAAATGCATGTAACTTTGTTAAAATCAAACCCCTACATATCTCAGTTCACAACTTTTCCTAAAATAGGTTTATATCTAGTGAATAATGGGGGGGGGGGGGGGGGCATCAGTTTTATGCTTTCACTCCCAGAGGGTGGTATTTGGTTATACCTCCTGACACTTCTAGAGTCTTGTGTGGTCTGTCAGATTTTGCCTCTCGGCCTGTCTCGATGACATTGTTATTTACAGCAACACCTGGGAAGAGCACCTTAAGCACCTCAAAGTGGTCTTTGAGAGTCTCCCCTTTGCGGGGCTCACAGATGCAAAAGGTTCTTCTTCTTCTGCGAGCAAGAACTACTCTGCCAGACATGACCAGTCCCGAAAGACCCAATCAGCTCTTACTGGTCAGGCACCATCATGTCTTAAAGTGCTCATAGTACCCTATTACCCCACACACCGTCTCTGTCTCTCTCTCTCTCCAACCCAACTGGTCAAAGCAGATGACCCCCCCCCCAACCCCCCACCTAGAGTCTGCTTGGTCATGGTGGGAACTGTTGGGTCTCTGTAATAATATTACAAAGGGTACGGACTAGACCTGCTCTATATGTAAAGTGTCAGGAGATGAGTTTTGTTGTGATTTGGCACTATATAAATAAAATTGAAAAATTTAATTGAAAAGACACCGAAACAGCCTTCAAGGACATCCAGCAAGCACTGAGCAGAGGTCTGGTGTTGTCCTGCGCTGACTTCCGACAAGCATTCATCCTGCAGACTAATGCCGACAGCTGGGTGCTGTTCTCCTTCAAGGCCGCCTTTTGTAAGTAGAAAACTGTACCAGAGGGAGGTGTGCTATTCTACAGTTGAGAAGGAATGCCTGGCCAGTCAAATGGACTTTGGACTCCCTCAAGTATTACCTCTTGGAGAGAGACTTTACCCTAGAGGGGGACCACAGGGCATTGAAGTGGCTTCGGAGGATGAAGGACACCAACAGCAGAATAATCCGTTGGTACCTTGCCGCTTGCTGAGTCGTCTGCCCAAAAGATGAGCTGGAGTTTGAGACAGCCTTTTATGCTAAAAACAGGAAGTGGAAGAAGCGAACTTCCTGTGCTGGGCAGGGGAGCTCCTCATGCTTGTATCGACTATAAATCCACTTTTTAAAGCTGATATTTAAAAAATGTTCAATGTCACTTTTCTGTTTTAAAACAATATATAGTTCCCTGCCTCAGAATTCCTCCAGTTTGTGGACAACAGGAAGTGGTTAGCAAGGCTGGGTCAGGTTTGAGAGAAAGATTCATTTCCGTTTTAACTTTTAATTCAGCGCCGGTTCAGCAGGTTTCGAGCAAAGTTTCATTTTCTCGTGAAAATGCCATTTTAGTGTAGGAATGTTCAGAAGGTATGTGGCTTGTGAAGAATTGGTCCAATATTTACTTCGGTGACAACGGAACAAAGAATGGGTCATAATCTGTGCTCACATTCACTTCTGCCATTGGAGTGAGTAGAGTCAGGACCTGCCACCAAGTCTCCTAGTAGTGGCGAAACCCACATGACACATCGATACAGGAAATGACTCTGAGTTGAGCCGTCTCCTTTCCAAACAGTCTCTGATGTAGCGGTGCGCGCTGTGCTCAGGGTTCAGAGGCTTCTCCCTGCCCCTCCAATGGTCAGTCAGAGGAAAGTGGGCTTTTTAAGGGGGGGGGGGGGGGGGGGGGGGGGGGCTTAAAGTGACAGCTCCCCTTTAAGTACTTAAGGCAGACTGACCTTCCTGCAGCTGGAGAGGCGGCAGAGTTCCTGCCTCACTGGGTCTTTCTACCTGCTCGTGTTGTGCATTCATCAGCAAAATCCAGTTTTTCGGCATCACTGTGACAAATGACGGCCAAATGTCACAGTTCATAGGTTTGTTTTGTGAAAATCTAACACGTTTTGCGCAATTGTTATGCTCCAAGTGGTCTAAAGCTCCAGCAGGAGACGAGCTTTGATTTTTAAAACCGTAGAATCCGCACAGCTTGGTTTCAGACGTTATATCACCTACCTACCCACCGTAAGGCTGCTTGTGTGTGTTTTATGTGCCCTCACTTTCATCTGGATTTTGATCTTTTTCCGTTCAACAGGGATAAGACACATCCAACTCCTCCACAGAAAGATGGAGTAAATCAGGATTTTAAAGATCCGTCGGCGCACCCCAAGCTTAAATTATGCATCAAAACCGATGAATATTTTACTTACAGACTCATCATATTTCACCCTGCCTTTTATGATCTGAGGACCCCTTTGGCACACAGTGAGCAGGCGGCAGTCCTCCGTCTGCTGGACAAATTAAAGTTCAAATGTGGCTTTTGGAAATTCAGACTGTTACAGGGTGCCACAGCTGGTTTGACACTAGCAATATACAGTATGTATGGTACGTTCTGTTTCGTTAAGTGTTGTTTAAAGCAGGCGCGGAAAAGGTTATACAGAATAGTTAGCAACTTTAGGGTAAGGACTGCAAGTGGTGCACTGCCTCTATCCAATGCTTAGGAGCTGTTTTGGAGGCATGATGCAAGGACTTAGTTCTGCCTCATATATAAGATCAGTGTAACAAATACAGCACTACAAGCAAATACCAGTACCATTACCAATATTTTATGACAAATCTCCAGCCAACATTCTAAAATAAAGTAGACAAAGTGGAGTCCATCAACACAACATCTGGTCAAGTCTCCATCGGAGCCAGAGGTGCTACACGTCCACCCACCGACCCACGGATTGGCCTTGCATTTTAAATTGTGCCCCTTCAGGATCATCAAGTCATAACGTGCACGAATCATGTGACGTAAATGCGAATGGACGGAAAGTGCATTACTGGAAAGTCCGATGTTATGGATTTCATTTCACGTTTTATGGTTATGATGTTTACTGTCAGCTGCAGGAGTGGTAATACAATATTCTTGTGTCTTCCTATGTTTTAAGTTCATAAAGCAGTTACCGGAGAGCTCCAAGCAGGGGGAGCATAGAAGCCCAGATGCCTCGCTTCCTCCTTTCAGTCATTGCACATGGTCTGAGGGAAGTTTGTGTCCGTGCAGCTTTTCATTCGCATGTCCCCCTTCCCAGGTGTGAGTCCCTCATACTTACATGTATTTGTGTGTTTGGTAAGAATAGGTGCTTGCAAAGGACACGTGCATTTCAGTTCAGGTTTGTTTTCAGAAGTAACTTAACGGCGGTTATTTGCAGGACGTCACTAAACAAGTTAGCCTTCATTACTGCTAACCAAACCGTCGTCTTCAGGGTAGTTGTACTGTCAGAGTAAAATACAATAATCGCTGCTGTTGAAACGTGTAAGACGTTTGTGTTTGCTGCTATTGCTGTACTTACGTGAGGTTCCATGAATAATGTACAGTGCATCCGGAAAGTATTCACAGCGCTTCACTTTTTCCACATTTTGTTATGTTGCAGCCTTATACCAAAATGGATTAAATTCATTTTTTTCCTCAAAATTCTACACACAACACCCCATAATGACAACGTGAAAAAAGTTTTTTTGAGATTTTTGCAAATTTATTAAAAATAAAAAACCTGAGAAATCACATGTACATAAGTATTCACAGCCTTTGCTCAATACTTTGTTGATGCACCTTTGGCAGCAATTACAGCCTCAAGTCTTTTTGAATATGATGCCACAAGCTTGGCACACCTATCTTTGGGCAGTTTCACCCATTCCTCTTTGCAGCACCTCTCAAGCTCCATCAGGTTGGATGGGAAGCGTCGGTGCACAGCCATTTTCAGATCTCTCCAGAGATGTTCAATCGGATTCAAGTCTGGGCTCTGGCTGGGCCACTCAAGGACATTCACAGAGTTGTCCTGAAGCCACTCCTTTGATATCTTGGCTGTGTGCTTAGGGTCGTTGTCCTGCTGAAAGATAAACCGTCGCCCCAGTCTGAGGTCAAGAGCGCTCTGGAGCAGGTTTTCATCCAGGATGTCTCTGTACTTTGCTGCATTCATCTTTCCCTCTATCCTGACTAGTCTCCCAGTTCCTGCCGCTGAAAAACATCCCCACAGCATGATGCTGCCACCACCATGCTTCACTGTAGGGATGGTATTGGCCTGGTGATGAGCGGTGCCTGGTTTCCTCCAAACGTGACGCTTGGCATTCACACCAAAGAGTTCAATCTTTGTCTCATCAGACCAGAGAATTTTGTTTCTCATGGTCTGAGAGTCCTTCAGGTGCCTTTTGGCAAACTCCAGGCGGGCTGCTATGTGCCTTTTACTAAGGAGTGGCTTCCGTCTGGCCACTCTACCATACAGGCCTGATTGGTGGATTGCTGCAGAGATGGTTGTCCTTCTGGAAGGTTCTCCTCTCTCCACAGAGGAACTCTGGAGCTCTGACAGAGTGACCATCGGGTTCTTGGTCACCTCCCTGACTAAGGCCCTTCTCCCCCGATTACTCAGTTTAGATGGCCGGCCAGCTCTAGGAAGAGTCCTGGTGGTTCCGAACTTCTTCCACTTACGGATGATGGAGGCCACTGTGCTCATTGGGACCTTCAAAGCAGCAGAAATTTTTCTGTAACCTTCCCCAGATTTGTGCCTCGAGACAATCCTGTCTCGGAGGTCTACAGACAATTCCTTTGACTTCATGCTTGGTTTGTGCTCTGACATGCACTGTCAACTGTGGGACCTTATATAGACAGGTGTGTGCCTTTCCAAATCATGTCCAATCAACTGAATTTACCACAGGTGGACTCCAATTAAGCTGCAGAAACATCTCAAGGATGATCAGTGGAAACAGGATGCACCTGAGCTCAATTTTGAGCTTCATGGCAAAGGCTGTGAATACTTATGTACATGTGATTTCTTAGTTTTTTATTTTTAATAAATTTGCAAAAATTTCAAAAAAACTTTTTTCACATTGTCATTATGGGGTGTTGTGTGTAAAATTTTGAGGAAAAAAATTAATTTAATCCATTTTGGAATAAGGGTGTAACATAACAAAATGTGGAAAAAGTGAAGCGCCGTGAATACTTTCCGGATGCACTGTATATGTATGTAAGTGTTTTCCAGCAACAGCTAGCTGTTAGTTTGCGAGTTACACTAACAGGATATTTAGGAGAGCATTGATTCATATTTGGTTTGCTGTTTCAATGCTGCATTTTAGACTGAGTGCGAGTAACAATGCAAATGTCACTGTTCACCTGTTCTTGTATTTGCATTCGTTTGTATGACTATTTTTGAGGAGACACAATGAAACAAACGCACATCATGTTTTCCACATGGTTTTCCGTTGTCTGAGCTTTGGCTCGAGCTCTTCTGATTTTATCGTCGCGCGCCCTTCCTTCTTCCGTGGTGGTGTAATGGCACCCAACTGGAGAATCAGCTCCACCAGCTGTTTATCTCCATGCGCTCAACTCCTAATACTCTCATAACAGTTGTGGATGGAAACACACATTCACTTGCATTTTCTTTTGCAGATTGTCTGGAAATGAATTTATTAATGGAATTTTAATACATTAACCAGCTATTTAATTGTATTATTCGTATAATTCGCTATGGAAATGACTTCTTGTGGCTTGTTTATGAATAATGATTCATCTCAAATTAATTAATTTGGGGTATTCGCCAAGACAATACTAATAACACGGTTCATTCGCTTCATGTTTCCATATATTTCAGTCACATCTCATGGCCTTCCTCAGTGTTGTTTAGTTCAACCTCAACTATTTTTGGGCACTTTGATCATGAGGTAGTGGTTTATTGTTTCCATGCAATATCACAACATTTAGTCACTGACATATACTGTATGTATAAGGATTCGTGTAATGATTAGATCATTGTTAACTGGAGGCTTAAATTACTTCACTGACCGTTATTATAAACTGTCACCCAAAAACAGGTTATCCGTGTGAATGAAAACCTTTATTGTCCCATTTGCTTTGCACAAGAACAAAAAAGAATATTTAAAAAAAACAAAAAAAAACATCAACAACCATACATGACAGCACGTAATATAACATAAAAGCATTAGTATCGTAAAAAGAAAAATCATGAAAGCATAATTTGGGAAATCAATAAAGGACATCAAGTGCAAGTTCAGAGCTTGTTAAGCAGCTGAATGCTGCGTGGGACAAAGAATGTGATGATTGAGGGGAAGTCTCTCCATTTGCAGACGTCGTGATCCACTTTGATAATCCTAATACCTGATGCACACAAAAGCCCCATTATCTGATGGCCACAACAAAATGTGATGCAACAGAGTGTGTTCGGCTTGCAAAATGATGTTTGGAGCAAACTGGAAGTGTGTTCGACCAGCTAGGAATAGAGTGATAATGCTCCCCTGTTGTGTGGGGTGAACACAGATAGGTGGTACATCTTAGGCCCCATTCATCTAACACCTAACTCTGCAAACGCTGGGAGAATATGTAAGCAGGCTGTAAAGTTTCTCTTTCAGCCCTGACTGGCAATATGGCTGAAGAAGGTTTTTTTTTTTTTTTTTTTTTCTTTTTTCTAACACTCAGCCTCTGTGAAAGGCAGGGAAAGCGGAGATCAGCAAGTTATGCTTTCAGAAGTGTGAAAACGAAAAAATCAATCAGCTCTTCCAAACAGTGTACTACAGCATGACAAAGCAATTACTATTGTATCAAGTGTCTCTGTATACAGACAGAGTGAAAAGTCGGTGTGTGTGTGTGTGTGTGTGTGTGTGTGTGTGAGAGAGAGAGATCACCTCGTAGGTATAACGAGACTTATTTGATCACTTGCAACTATCAACTATCTTAATATAACAGATGAATAAATCATTTGAGAAGATATGGACTAGAAACAAGTGAATGTATCTACCCGTGCAGTATAATTACACTCGGTATGATTTCTTGAAATAAGAAAAAAACAAAACATATAGGCTTTATAGGAAAGCAGCACCCTCATAAGCTAGATGTTACTCAAAGTCCCAGGGCAATACTTATCCCTAGTGCCCCTGAACAGCTCTTGCTTCCCGATAAAATCTTTCCACCATGCCATGGTCGCTTTTGTTTGAGGCTGTGGTGTCTCGGCCATGGACAGCATCTTGTAATACTTCTGTCTAAATGACAGAGAGGAGGGCTGCCGCACACTTTGGATATGTAAGATGCAGGTTGTAGTAGTAAGCCGGCAGGAGTTAAGCAGACCTTCCCTGAGCTCTTCCTTGGCAAACGTGGGAGTGGCTCCGATTGCAACGAAAGACAGCGGGACCCATCGAAGGGCACAACGGGAACGCAGGGAGATCTCTTCTGGAGGTAGATGGTGGGATCGTCTGTTGGCTAATGAAAAAGAAGAAAGAGAAAAAAGGAAAAACTACCAGGGCAGTCATAGTACTGAAACTGTTGGACACCATTATGTATATGCATATATCTATGATCGGAGCAATACTAGCATGCTTGTATATGAGAGCAGACTGCCATCGGTTTTAAAGACAGGACCACTGATAGAAACATGCCTTAAAGAAAAAGCCAAAACATGTCTGCCAATGAAATTGGTATTTTGTGAAATGTCGGTGTGCTTGTTAGAGACGGTGCACCATCAGAGACTCACAAAAGATAAAGTTACAAAGTAAAAGCCCTTGCAGACACCCTGGCGGACAAACATTGAGTGTTTAATGTGACGAAGTGCGAACAAACTCACCTAAAGGACATGAAGCAGTTTCTCCCCGGCATGTCCCAGCTTCTTAGGCTGTGCAGTTGTTGAGGGAAAGAGTGTGGAGAGTGCCCTGAACGGAGCTATGCCGTATTCCTGCTAGAGCAAAACCCTTCCTAAACATGACTATTATCCATCCGGTTTATTTTGGTTTTATTTAATCAAAGTCACGTATTGGCAACATACAAAATCTCCCTCACACCTATGTCTGAAGAAACCGCGACACAGTGTATTAGAGACACAGCAAAATGACTCTCACTTTATCTTTGAATTTGCTGTTGCCCTCATCAAGGATCCGCCGCAGCTCACCCATCACCTATAATACAAGCAAGTGTTAAAACCTGCAACAACGCTTGCTTTGTGGAAGGTAATCTTACTTACATTATGATGATCCTTGAAACATGAATATTGTAGCGATAGGACTACTTTAAAATTAAATATTTGCTCTCGTTTGAATAAGGGGCATCACCTTCGGATTGAAGGAGCATAAAGGAACCAATTAAATTGACCAGTCTCGTCAGAAGGAATTGGAATTCTTTTCGATACACTGACTTCTGTCTTGTGCTTCAAAGAAAAACACACAGACGAGGCAGTCGGGAAAAACATCATGTCGGCCCTGCTGACTCGAGATCGTTTTTTACAGTCCAATGCCCATCTGCCTCGGATCCCAAGTCCTGCAGCAATCAAAAAGTTATGACACCTTCTCTGAAACCTACTGTGAGGCGCAAGGGTTAGAATGCTGGGAATGAGAACCCTAGACAGCTCAGCTACAGACGGCATGAAAATAGGAGCGCAGCTTATTTTAACCATCAGTTGGATCACTTTGAGCTCCACAAGTCATGGTGTTTGCTGGTACTTATACAGCCACCAGAAGTGGCGGCTGCTAAAGGTTTCCATATACAAGAGGGTGTTCAAAAGCTCTCCACTGCTCGTCGTGACAAGGACGAAGAAAACCAGGTGGAACGCAGTCTGTCAGCCAAATGGATGTACTCGCTAACAGGTTGATGTCGGCGCAGTGCTCTCTCCTGATTGCCACATTCAACTCACGTGTTACCATCTGTGCACCTGCCAGCCATAAGTTCATCAGCTCTGAAGCTTGTCTAGTCTGGTTTTCCAGCCACTCATCGCCAGATGGTTGTTTCACCTGCAGTTGCAGTGTCACAATCTCGGCCGCTCAGTTTTTCAGTCTTGAGTTCTCCTAGTGGTTTGCCTGCTACACCTTGGAAGGTTTCACCACTTCCACATGAACTTTGCAATAAACCTTTTTACTCAACACCAACTTGCCTGTGTCTGCTCTGTCGGCTATCATCTGCCCAAACTGATTTTTTTTTTTTTTGCTTTTTGACATAACAACATCATAGCCTGTTGGAGGACGTGTGTGAAAGTTAGTTAGTTAGTTAATTCTGCCAGACGTGCAGCTGCATTTGTATATCAAACTGCTCTTCTGAATACCTCAAGGGACACAGTGAAGAGGATCTTTGAAAGACATTCACACAGTGTGGAGCAGCAAGAGGAGGCACCGGACATTGGACAATTTCTTTCTCCATAATGGCCATTACATACACGCAGGACGGCACCAATCAGAAGCTTTTTAACCCCCTTAACCCCAGAGGAAATGGAGATGTCTCAAAGGCTTTGCAGAGTTAAGAAAGAACAATCAAGGGTTCTTGTAATCAAAATCTAAGGTTTTTACTATATACCCCTAATTAAAAGTCTTGAACAGTTGTTGTCAATTCCAGAATTTTTGATATGATCAACACCACACTACAGAGCTGCCACAAAGAGGTTTTTGTATGATATTATTGATGGGAGCCTTTTGAAATCCCACCCACTGTTTTCAATAAAAACCTTCTGCTTTGCAGGTGTTTTGTACACTGATGAAATAGAGATATGCAATCCCCTGGGGTCACACGCTTTTGTAAACGAATTACTGATGGTTTATTATACATCATGAAGCATAAGCCCCAGGTTTAGGTCAAAGCTTGCTGCAGTCACACTCCTTTCTATGGCAAAAGCTAATGATATTGACGAGTGTGACTTACAGTTGCTGTATAATGGTGTCAAAATCCAAATACAGAATAGTGAAATGGATTCATTTGGTGCTGTAGTTTCAGTATGTGATGGCCCACTGATACGACAAGAGCTTGCTGGTTTTAAGGAAGCAGTTGGTCGTGTGAATGTGACTGTGAATGCATCTTTGCCTTTTTCACCAGTAGACGAACATGACAAACCTTGTCCAATCAGTGTCAGTACCTTGGCATCTAATGACAACAAACTTTAAACAGTCCTCTGGGCAAATGCTGATATTGTTGAAGATCATGCATTTTATGTTGATCAGTATAGAAACATGTATGTTCAATTGTCTTGGACTTAACTGAGACCGATTTCTTTGCCCCCATTTCATCCGTGCAAAGTAAATTAAGACTGAAAATAATTGAACAGCATCTGAGTTTAAGCAACTTTCTTTTCCTGAGAATAATGTTTTTCCTGAGCGACATTACTGTACAAGGCATATGTTCGTGAGATTTGAGTCCATATTGTCAAAATTAAATGGCCACTGAACATCTCATTTTTGTACATGAGAAGGGATTGGGTCCTGTCTCTGAAGTGACAAATATGGAGTACATTACAGCAAAGATGAGAGTTTTTTTGGGGGGATAAGGCATACAACATGCAGTCACAGTAAAGTGGCTTTTTCTCCATGGTAACTAGTCTATGATAATTACCAACGCAAATGAGACAGTACCTGTCTCTTGAACATTTGTGTGGTAAACTGTTCATTGTTTTGTTTCACGTATCAGCTTCATGAGACTCTGGGTTTGAATAGAGATCTTTTTAGCACATGAAGTTGCTGTACCTAATCTTCGCCAGGCAACAGAGTTGATAGATGCTGAAAAGCTAGTTGATCATACCGTCATATTATCATCGTAAAATCCGATCAATTTCAATTTCATTCCATTGCACTTAAAATTAATAACCATGCTGGGTACGGTTTTGGAAGGAGGTAAAACTAAGTACGGGAAAAAAAAGACAAATATTCTTAAAGCAATCTTAAAAATCGAACATAGTCTTTACGGCTAGATATGAGATTGCAAGTCTTGGTTACGATCACGTTTTTTGCCGTGTAGAGACTAATACTTTCCGCAGGAGGTGCCATACATAGCGTACTGATGGTTGTTTCGTGGATGTGGATGAGTGCCCCCTTCATGTATGAGGCCACGTCGCAAGATGAGCTTAACACATTTTGTGCTCGCTTAGCGGCTGGTCTTCTGGAGGTAGACTGTCAGTATAGCTGTGTACTAAGAACATATGCCAACCAGCTAGTTGATGTCATCACTGACATTTGCAACATATCGCTGTCACAGGAGAGTGTGCTCCCACCTGCTTCAAGACAGCAGTTTGCATATAGGACCAACAGATCCGCAGAGGGTGCCATCTTTGCTGCCCTCCGCTCAGTCCTCACACACCTCGAAAGTAACATCTACGTCAGAATGCTGTTTGTTGATTTCAGCTCAGCATTCAACACAATCTCAATCTCAAACTGATGGCAAATTTAGCGCTTGGGGCTTAAGTACCACACTCTGCAACTGGATATTTGACTCCCTCACAAACAGACCCAGTCAGTTTGTAATGGTGGTCACACCTCCTCCATTTCAGTGGCCCCCCCAGAGCTGTGTGTTCAGCCCCCTCCTCTTCACGCTGTACACCCACGACTGCAGTCCCCGACATGGGGAGAACACATATCTCCACCCTGGTAAAGAAAGCTCAGAAACGGCTGTAAGTGCCAAGATCATTTTTACATTTTACAGAGGAGCAAAAGAAAGCATCCTGGCTGGAAACATTACAAACCGGCATGGGATGTGCGTGACCCAGGACAGGAGGGCTCTGCAGCAGGTGATTAAAACCGCCCTCAACATTACTGGTACCCATCTACTGAGCATCGGTGAGAGGTTCACCCTGCTGCTTTCTGGCTCGTGAGACAGAGGTGTCCACTGCTGTACCACCAGACTACAGAACAGCTTCTTTCATCAGGCTGTGAGACACCTCAATTCATCCTCTGCACTCCACCATAAATAATTGTTTTTTGCGTGTGTTTAGCATGGGAGGGACTACAATGTGCATTTCATTATACAACCAATCACCAACCTCTGGGTCTGAAAAGTGAAGCCATTGTGGAAAGTGCCTTGAACCTGCCTTCTTTCTAATAGCCAGCAGGGGGCGACTCCACTGGTTGTATTATAGTAGTAGTATAGAAGTCTATGAGAAAATGACCCCGCTTCTCGATGTTCATTTTGTAAATTATGATCCCATTTAGAGTAAAATGGATGATAAAGCAGGGTATGCTTATAGGGTAGGGCTACCTTGTCATTGACAAGTCGCTACCACGGTGACCTGCCAATCAGGATAGAGGCGTTTGGTTGTACGTAGCCAGGAACCAGGTGCAGTCAGGTTACCTGTATAAGTGCATATTGTACTTACATATTGTAGATACTTCCGCGTTGTGCCTTCCATTGCACATGCTCACCTGCTGGCCCCCGTCTGTGCTTTCCCACTCGGCCCACAGACTTTACTTTGGGCTTTTCTAGACTCTGGGAAAGTTTTTGTTAACAGTTCGAGGTGTCCTGTCAACAGTTTCACAGTCTCCTTTTTAATGCAGGTCTATGGGGGAAATGGGCCGCTGAAGATTCTTTTGTTACAAAAGTGCAAAGTGATAAAAATGACATGCTGTGGTTTTCCGGGGGGGACTGTTGCTGGACTGTTTCATGGCCAGGAGCAGTAACTTACCAGTCTCTCGATGACAAGATTCTAGGTGCTTGCAGAAGCTTGACTGCAGCCACTGCTTTCACTGCTTTTACCATTGTATTTTTATATGTTTGGCTTTCAAAGTCAAGTACTATCAAATAATCCTGACAAAAAAAAAAAGAATGTAGCTTACATTCCTCTTCCAAAAAGGCTCTACCACGGTTCAAGTAGAGTGTGAATGAAATCTGAGCCAAATACAGGAGAGGGACACAACACAGGAGGGTTTATGGGCATAATGTCATCAATCCCTCGTGCTTGGAAAGCTCAGCATTACAAAATGAGGTCTGGACTGAATACAGCGATTTCTTAATATGTCACATGAATACCAGAAAAGGTCAGTTTGCAGCATAAGAGCACGAGCAGGTTCAAGATGTACCTGAACATAGAGGGCCTGGAGGCCTCATGTGCTCGGGTGGCAGGTCTGTAACACCATTGCTGCTTACGCGAGCAAACCAATACAAGCCACAGCAACGCAGAGCAAAAAAGATAAGCGCAGATCTTTTTCTAACAAGATTATAAAGAGTAACTGGTTGAACTTTCAGCTGGGGATTTTGATGGATTTTTTTTTTTTTTTGTGCAGCAGACATCATTTTGCGTGCTGTAAATGAATCCATTTGTTATTTGGAGGGATATTAGTTCCAGATCAGGTATTATTTTTATTTAATAGAGATGAATCAGATGTTGCCTTGATTACACAAGTTGTCTGTTTTTTTTTGTTTTTTTTTGTTTGTTGAACAAATGTTAGATAGACACACAGCAGACAAGCAGATGAAATATAACAGATGAGCAAAGGGAGCACATTGGATGAGCAGAGGAACATCTGACGAGTCAAAAAGACAGACCATTTCCACATCTTTGCATCACGTTGCACAGAGAGGCACGGAGATCTCATCACATCTCTATTCAAAAGGGGGAGAGAAAAAAAACACATCACCGGAGTAGATGAACACTATTTAATGTGGTTTATTGTTTTTCTCAGAGCTCTAAATTATTATTTTGTTTATCACTATCTTCCACCTGGGTTGTTTGAATAAGTAGAAATGAAAATGGCATTTCCCAACTTAAAAGGACAGAATAAGGGGAAAAAAAACAAAAACTGAAGGTTTCGGTTCTTGTCCCTGAGAACTAGTTAACACATGGCACTGAGAAAAAATAGGGAACAGTGTCTATGTTCAGTGCTGTTTTTTAAAGAAATGCCAGCAATATGTTCAAGGTAAACTAATCAGGTGTCATACTGCTCCTCCTTGAAAAGTTAGCGAGGATAAGCATGCGTGCAGATATCAGGAACAAATGCAACAGACCATTTCCATTCACGTTGCAGACCAGAAACCTTCGATATGGTTGGACCAGAGAGCAGGTGTTGGAAGTGGAGAGAGTGGGAGATGGAACGACAAAGTAAAAGAATAACAATGCAGCAGCACTCAGGCCTATTTTCAATGAAGACAGGTGCACGCCGAGCAGGTGCTCGAACAGATGGAGGTCCCGAGGCGGCTATGCCTCCGAGATATTCCCCCGCTTGCCTCTGGTTTTCTTAGCATTTGTGATTACCTGTTGAATGTCAGAGATTTGCTCCAAATCAAGCGATGCCTCTCGCCTTCCACAGAGAGACTGCTCGCCCTCAGCGTTTTCTGCAAAATACCAGACATTCTGCAGCGGTAAATTAAACAGGAGCCATTTAAAATTCATGACGTTATGGAGGGCAGAAGTGAACAAATGCAGCCATTAAGACATTTGTCGCAGTGTTCGCTGGTCCACAGGGGGTGAAAGAGGGGGTGGGGGGGGGGGGCTGTGTGGCTGTTTACCAAGAGGATGCCAACTGCTCTAGGTGAGATTGGGATGACCGTTTAAGAAAGATAGATAAGTGATGTCTGCAGGATGCGTCTGCTCTGTTTGAAAGAGGAATTTATCCAAACGTGTTGTTGGAAGCCGAAAAGCATCAAGTTGAAGAGCCCTGCTGTTAAACGGCAAGCGCTTTTGTTTTCACTTTCATGATTGACAGGTTAGCTTAACGTGGAACGTCATTAAGAAATCCCTGAGAAACTGGAGTGGAAGAAGAGTGAGGCATGAGGTGAGGGAAAAAAAAGGTGCGCACGCATACACACAGACACACAAGACTGCACACACACACTTTCTTCCCTCTGACAGGAAATCTTTTGCCTTGCTCACTGTGTGGTTTCTGAGTGCCAGCGATGGGAACAGGCCGTGTTAAAGTGTTCAGACAGCCACTGTACGTCTCGGCCGGGGCCGAAGAGATGCGGTGCACTTTTCCCTGAGTTAGTGTTTTTCTAAGGCCTGTCACTTCAATCAAAGTGGGCCGGGGCCTTCAGTCGGCCTCGGTCGACCTGCCTCATACAGCCTCGCTGCCAGCAGAGTACATAACAAAATCGGACTGCTTGCCTCTAACATAAAGCCCCATATATATCTATATATATTGTATGGGCATAAATATAAAGCCTGTGCTCAAGTTGCATTAAAGGCATGCAGAAAGAGAAAAAGTACCAGGTCTCTATATGAGTTGACAAATCCAACTGTGGCCCGCATGTCTGAGGAGCCCAGTTCTGTTGAGAGTGTGTGTGTGTCTTACAGCAAGTGTGAGTTTACAGATTCGCTTTTGTTATTTTGTTTTGTTATTTTCTTGGGTTGTTTTAACCAACTTATAATCCATTTATATATATATATATAAATAAACTAAAAGTAATAGCAATAGTGCAGCAAATTTTCTGGAACAAACACTGAATGATTAATGTAGCAGGTTTACCTTTACATACATGACGTGGGTGCATATGTGCAGTACATATGTATGTATACCCGGCAGTATACAGTATATACAGTGCTTAACAAATTTATTAGACCACCTGTCATAAAAATGAGAAAACACAAATATTTTAGAAATCTGTCAAAAACTTGTTTCAAACTAAAAAATGTATTGTTATTTATTAGGCAAATAACAAACTGGAACAACTAAATAGTCCTTATTCACATATATTAACCAAAAATCTTAATATTTTGTATGACCTCCTTTGGCCCTGATAACAGCTTGCATTCTTGCAACCACAAAACCATTTTTCTGTTCAGGAATGCAAGTAAATAACTGTAATTTGACATCTCAATCAAAAAATAATAATGTGCTTTACTATTTTCTTCTGCTTTTTGGTAAAACAGTAAATTTGAGAATTCATGGATAACAACAATAATTATATTTTAGCATTAAAGAGATCATTTTGATTAAAGAGCTTGGCTTGCACATACTGGTGGGTTAACCATTACAGAAACATAAAATATTTTGGTAATCAGCAATACTGTTAATTTAGGGCAGCGGTGGCAAACACCTTACACTGGGTGGTGGTCTAATAAATTTGTTAAGCACTGTACATATATATTCATATTTGGCAGTGATGTACGTGTGATGAAAAAACAGTGTGTATGTCAACTATAAATATAAAACATATACAGTGTCAAAGATTTTCTGTGTCTGGGCATGTGTAAGCCCCTGAATGGAGGGGCAGGCTAGCACCGGTGATCTTTTGGTAGTCTCGATTGTCTGCCTGTCCCCAGAGTTAAAAAGAAGTAAGGAGGCTGCAGGGCCTTTTCCTATCGTGCCCCCTTCCTCTGGAATAACCTCCCCATTGACATCAGACAGTCTGACTCTGTTGGGGCCTTTTAATCCAAACTTAAAACTTAAATCTTTTCGCCTTTGACCTTCAGTTAGCTGCTTCAGTTAAGAGCCAGACTTCCTCCTGGGAGCTACAGAAGTCAAAGAGACAGAGACTGATACCAGACAAAGGGCTGTTCCTCGTCCAGCAACATCAAAGCCTCCAGGAAGACGTGACTGTTGGTAGTTTTGGAGACTGTGACCCAAACATCTCCCAGGCCTTTGTCACAGCTGGAGATAGGCAGCTTGGCCATCTTCACACCTCACCACAGACTTCCAAAAGTTATCTCCTGCAGTTTTAGCTGTCCTTTTGGTTGTCTCCCACAACACAGCCTTATATCTAGAATTAAGGCAAAATGCTAATACTTGTTTGTTTTCTTATGTGTTTCAATCTATATGTTTGTATTTGTAAGTAGATTAGAAGCTGGTGATCATTTGGAACTAAATGCCACTAACTTTACGTGTGTTAAAGTTCACGTATTCACGTGTTAGTCCTAAACATATGATGTTTGATATCTTTTTAATCGTTTGGACACTGTGTCCATATGTTCTTGTTACTTAGGAACAAGGTTATTATATATATTGTAATAAATTGTCTTAAAAGTTCAAATCCAGTTATGCAGCCTTTGACCACGAAGGGGCGGAGTAACCAAGGTTGAGCAAACACTGGTACCGCCTCAGAGGCTGAGCGAGTCCACTGATTCGCCAGGTGTCGCTACCCAAAACTTCAGGTACTAAAAGAACCGTCTCCGGAACGGATCAGCGGACTCCCTTTACGCTGAATTTCTGTAGTAGGAAATTCTGAGTGCGCATTCTGTCTCCTGTCACATGACTCATTTCGATCACCGGACTTCCTGGCGCCGCAGACACCCACGGAAACGCAAGTAGGCTACGCTTCCTTTCTGCGAACCGGGTGAATTCCTTCAGATATTACAATTGGCCTTACAAACCAAACTAAATCTAAATCGATCACCGCTTTCACCAGCTGCTTCCAGTAATGGTCACTTTACACTATCTGTATTCATTCAATCCCTCCTCTGTTTCCGTATCGTATGTCTAGCTAGCTGTTGTGTCCTCATTGTTAATTGTAGTGATAAATGTTTGAAGTCGTTGCCCTGGTTTTCTGTAACTTACTTTCAGTCACTTCACGTATCCGATTGGTTTTTGTTAATTCGAGTTAATTCTAGTGTTATCACCCTTGGCTGATCACCAAGAGAAGAGAGTATATCGCTGGGCAAATATTTGAAGAGGGTTGCATAAGTGAGTTTAACGCTATACTTTCCCCAAGCTGAGATAACTTTCCCTGCACTTGTTAGCGTTATCCTTCCGGTTGGGATTTCTGAATCTTAAAGGGGACCTATTACGCTCATTTCCAGCTCTATATTTTCATTTTGGGATTCCACTAGAGTAGCTTTGAGTGATTCACAGTTCAAAAAAAGTCCTGATTTATCTTCTACTGGTCCTTCATGTGGACCCTCAGTTCACCCTGTCTGAAACAAGCCGCTTGAGCTCCTGTCTCTTTAAGGCCCGCCTCCCTAAAAGCCCACTATCTTCTGATTGGCCGGTCGAGTTCCGGAAGTCTTTGGAAGAATTTCCAAAGGCAAACTGTAAACCTAACGTTACCAGGCAACGTTGACATAAACATAAACATCCAGTCGGTGCCTGGAGCAGAGATACCATATAAGGGCATCCGTGCCTGTCTGACATCAGCTAGACCCGGCGGTTGAAAAAACTGAAACGGAGCTTTCAGCACAGTCTGAAGCCTGAGCTTTTGCCTCACAGGCATTACTGTTACATACGTTTATCTCATTATTTGGCAACTTTGGCAACATTTAGTATGAATATTAGACATTGTAACATTATATATGACAGAAAACAAGGAAAAGCATAATATGAATTATGAATTTAATGAATCTATTAAACTTAGTCCTTGCAGTGCATGTTTGTCCTGCTGACAGTAATCTACAGTAATCTTTCTAATCTCAGTAATCTCAGTCTGTTCTCTGTTTTTGTCCCACAATGCAGTGCCTGTCTCTCTCCCTAGTTTCTCCCACCCAGGCTCCTTTGTGCTGGACCATTGGTCGTCCTCGGACCTCTCTCCCTCTCTCTTGGCTGTCGGTGCCACTCTCCAGATCTTTTTGGTCGTCCTCCAGGAGGTTCAACCTCTCCTCTTGTCTGTCTCTCTCTCCCTCTGTGTGCCTGTTCCTTCATATATGTTACAATCTACTTATAATTTTGTTATCATGTTTGTTATACTGTAATTTTTTTTGTCTGTTTTGTACACAGGACATCTATTCCTTGTCTGTCTGTCCTGGGATAGGGATCCCTCCTCTGCTGCTCTTCCTGAGCTTTCTTCCATTTTCTCCACGTTTATCGGGTTTTAAAGGGTCTCAGGATAGAAGGTGTCTTATGCTGTACAGATTGTAAAGCTCCTTGAAGGCAAATTTGTGATTTGTGATATTTTCCTGCAATTTAAGCCCACCCCAACTCCTATAGAGAGATAAATCCAGCCTGAATGGGGCTTGTCAGTGATTTTAATCCAGTACAGAGTGTGCATGTGGGTAATTTTTCACCCCAACCGCAGAAATAATAGCAGACGCATTGACCTACTGTTTTTCCTGTGAACTGGCTGGTCCTCCTGTAAGCTAAATCCCATCTGGAGTGATGTCCCTGTGAGTGGAGTTTATTCCTGTGTGGGGAAAAAAGAGAGCTCAGTGTGAAATTCGACTTGAAAATGGAGGATGTAAAATTTTTTTTTGCTAATCTGATGGATGGAAACATGCCAACACCAAAATATAGGCCTTTTTTATGCCGTGTATGCCAATTACCAAAATAAAGACAATGTACAGTTTTATTAACATTAAAAAAATAAGCGCAATAAGTCATTTTACAGGACTAAAATATTTAAAGACCTTCAAGGACTTCATGCAGTAATAATATAATAATTTAACAAACAACAACAGATTATAGTAATAGATTGACAGCAGCACACCATAGTCACTAGATCTATCCCAGCAGGCTACATCTGTCTGAGTTAGACGAGCCTGCAACTGACCCTTAAGTACAACATTTGTGTTGAACTTCACAAGGCGAATTTAGCTTCAAAAGGAGTTAAAACCACGGGTAGACACATCCCATAGCATTTTTGCTTTTGCTTTTTTTTTGTTTGTTTGTTAAAGTCCAGTCTTTTTTTTTCTGTGATGCCTTCCCCAATATGGCTTCCAACTGGGTCTCCTCCCAGCTTTTGTTTGCGAAGCCACTCACTGAAGCCGACTGAAAGGACAGATAAACAGAGAAAACCTGGGTATCAAATTTGTTCTTCAAAATATTATGTCAGTTCACAGGAGTGTATCAGGGGTGCAAAAAAATGAAATGACATGCATTGCCTTAATTCTTTGTGTGTGTGTATGTTTGTGAGAGGATTTCTACTTAGTCATTCACTAAATCCAGCATTTCACTTTTATCAGTTTGATGGATACAGCCCAGGTTCCTGCAGACAGCGGTAACCCCGTTACTTAGGCAAAGCAGTGCAAAAGGCTAACGTCAGCGTGCTCACATGCTAACAGTGACAATGCAAACATGCTGATCTTTAGCAGGTAGTGTTAACCATGTATACTGTCATAGTTTATCATGTCAGCATTATAATATTTGCTAATTGGCGGACGGGAATGTCATTCGTTTTGCAGGAATTTGGTCATAAACCAAAGCATTGGTGCAAATAACATTTGGACCTGTAACTGCCAGATAAAAAGTCAGAGGCTCACCATACTGATTAAAATTAATTCTGAAGGGGACATGGTTTGTTTGCACAACAGTGTGGAGCCATTTCAGTCTGGACCAATTTAGCCACCCAACCAAGCAACACACTGACATTGCCATCAGTGTCAGAGATACTTTATTGATCCCTGGGGGGGAGGGAAATTTGACAAAGAATGTATTCCCTGACCGGGAATCGAACCCGGGCCGCGGCGGTGAGAGCGCCGAATCCTAACCACTAGACCACCAGGGAGTGCCTTCCCTCCCCTGTTTTGGGCGGCGCGACGTCATGTCGAAGTGTCCTTGAGCAAGACACTGAACCCGAAGTTGCTCCCGATGGAGACCGGCACCTTGCACGGCAGCCCAGTTGCCATTGGTGTGTGAATGTATGGGAATGGGAATGAGACTTAGCTGTAAAGCACTTTGGGAACCGTGAAGGTTGAAAAGCGCTGTATAAGTGAGATCATCGACCATTCATTTGTACTGTTTTGATTCACTCTCACAGCTCTCATCGACCTTGTTTTCGGACATAGCAGGCAGCTGTTTTCAGTGGAAAAAGCTCCAAAAACCCGCTGTATGCTAGCTTCGTATCATCGAACAACAAACAGTGTTACTAGCAACCCTAGCTGGTGAACGTGGTGGGGCATTTTTCTCTGGAGTTATGGAATTTTCAGTTGAGGGTTATCTGAAATAAAGAGAACACAGAGTGTCTTTCTGAGTATTTATTCTTTGCAAAGAGGTTGTACAATCAGACAGCACAGGCAGTCTGCCGAGAGTAGAACAAGGTGTATTTCACATCGGGTGATATTTATATTCTTCAATGGAATGCAGGAGTGGACGGTAAAAGATACTGAGAGCAATCTTCTGTGAGAAAGGCATGAGACTGGTTCAACCCAGTTCCATGGCCTTGGATACAGCTGGGTGTACGGGAACAATAGCAGACAAAACACTGGGTTGTATGAGGACATGGTCGCACAAGAGATCGTAATAGGATAAACATTTTAAAATTTAAAACGTTCCCATTACGGAGGACACGAAAAGAGAGCTAAATGGAGAGTGAATATTGGACTCAGGTGAACAAATGAATGCTAAAAAAAAAGGTTAATCACTAGCACAAATGCATTCTGGTTATGTTTATGCTTCAGTTGCTACTATGTCATGGGAAAATGAAGCACGTCAGTGAACATTTTGCAGATGCGTTCAGTATCAACAGTTTGTGACTTTGCAAATATGTTTCAGCAAAACGTATTTGCCACTGCAATTTAGAAGTATGTCGACATACTCTTAGAATCGCACAACAGCAATTGACCAAATCATGTTTACCTTTGAAATCACTGAGCGGTTATTAATGATAATTGATCGCGGTGTTTTCCGGCTTGCTGTCTCTCTCTCTCTCTTTCTCTCTCTTTCTCTTTCCCCAGCTTGGCTGTGTCTTCAACACGAGCCATGGAAACCTCAACAACGGGTGTTGGGGAATAGGAATTGTGTTGTCAACTATGGGTGTGTGTACAGGGTCCACACATACTGTGGTCTGCATTATTCCAATTGAGTGTCTGCAGCCAGGATTTCATTTTTTTTCTCTGTAACTCACTCATTTAGAAGTTACCCCTGCAAGACATTCTGATATTCCTGCCGAAGACAGCACAGCACAGATTTCCATCGTCCTCAACAATGGCACCGATTGTCTCATGGAGAGAGAATAAACATGACAGAGTGAGCGTGCTTGCTTTGACTGGGTGATTTTGGATCTGCCGGAGTGAAGATAATCAGTGTTCATTCCTCCCATCTCCTCTTCCACGCAGAGAGAGTTAGAGGATGGGAAATTGGGAGGCAACAGGTAGACGCTCTAATTATTTGCCTCCCTGTCAAAGACATTAACCATGGCTGAGAAAACAATGCAGCTCCACTACTGGAGCAGAATAGGAAGCAGTGATTTAGTCACACACTCATTTGCAATAACCGAAAGCCACGCTCAGCATCACGCCGCGCTGCTCGGCAACTTCACAGGACTGATTAGAGGGGAATGAGTCAGGAGGGAGAGAGACGACTGCTGCAATGATCATTACTTCTCTTTGTTGATCTTTAAAGCCTTGTTCAGCTTTCAAGCTCGTAGAAGCTAAGAGTTTGTGCCAGTATTCAGTACGCTTACACTGGGAAAACGAATCAAATAATCAAAGTCCCATGCGAAACGATTTAATAGTTTGTTTCACTAAAATTAGCTAGCTGGATTTGCATCTTTGTATCTTGTTTGTATGATTTTCTCACTGGATAATATCAATTCGGACGTGTTGCATGGCTTTCTCCTCTGGCACTGGGCCGGCGACTTTGTTTCATGAGACTGGGAAGAGAGCTATTGGTGCATTAATGCTTATTGATATGCTGGAGGAAGAAAAAAGAAAAAAAACACACAACCTAAAAAGGCTAAACATCTGCGGGTGAAGGACGGGCGTACTCGAAAGAGCGGCTGATGGATCATTTCACCCTCTACTCAAGGAGCTTGATCCAGTGACCTTCTGGTTAGAGCGTTCTCCCTTTGAGCAAGGATTCAAGGAAAATAAATAAATAAGTAGCTCTTTGTTGCCACCTTGTGACGTCAGCATGAAATTGTAGCTTGATATATGACCATTTGAAATAACAGCCCTGATTCTCATCAAAACGTCACATTAAAGCATTAGCGAGCATTTGTTTCTCAACAGTTAAGTAAATGAATGATCTCACTTAAGTGACCCCTGCACTAAACTTCACGACATGTTGATATTATTTCGCCTTTTAGCCATGTACATCCTGGCTCTACCAAGTATGGTGGCGCCTCACAGCACAAAAAAACTGACACAGTGATGAGGGACCCATTAGCGCTGCCTTTCCTATTGGTTTGCTGTTATTTCACTGTTTGAGGTTTGCTCGAGTTACTAAGACTACTTCGCAAGCTCCTGCCTGTTTGCTAGGTTGCCAGGTTCGTTCAAAGGTTTGCACAATGTACTAGCGCACCGGGGTGGGCGAGAATGAATACCTAACCCCAGTGTTCACAGGATATCAGTAGGTGTCAGAGGTCTCTCCTTCTGAAGGTCCTTGCAATCACTCCTATCCTGACACCTTTAACCTCCTAAGACCCAAGCTCTATCTTAATTTCTCTTTGCTATTTGGGCTTATTGAGACCTGATAAGTATAAAAACTAAGCATTATCTGTTGACATGATGTGGTTCCGCATACGGGGACAATTTTGAATTTCCATATAAGCAGAATTAAGTATTATGGTATAACCCAAAATGTGATGTCCACGCATGTGGATGCCAGGTCTTAGGAGGTTAATGCTAGTCCCTCTCTAGAGGTACAAAGATTAGCATGTCTAACATCATTAGCGAAATGCAGAATGCAAAGGGGCCTTGCCTGAAGGAAAAGAGAAAAATGTACTGGTCCTCGTTGTCCTAAGTAAAATGGTTAGAAGCAGTTAGTGGAGAGTACACAGAGTTCTGCGAATCTGCACTCGACTGAGTTTCCTCAACGACTGGATGCGGTGTCTCAGTGAACTGAAATTGACTTGCCGGAACGGAATTTGAAATGTGAGATGTGAACATTACATTCAGTTTCAAGTCTCAGACTTGTCCAGTTATTCGAATTCAGGCAATTCAGTCCGACTATCAGGCTACTTCCTCAAAAATCCTACTGACTTTGGTGATCCTAACATTTCATCTAGTTAAGTCTCCTTCGTATCTCCAGTTAGATGCTGGTGTGGTTCATCTCTTCAATACCACTGTCTGCCCAAGACATGTAGGCAACAGCGCAACTTTGTCTGCCAGTTGCTAAGATGAAAAGGACCATCTACTAATAAAAAAAACTATTAACGCTGCATTTTAAAACAACATTGACATCATTTTTGTCTCCAAAAAAAGGGATGACTATGCCCTTGAGTTAATTTAGCCTTTGTTCTTGTTTGAATTTTGAACGTCTGTGCTGTTCGTAGAAGAATGGCTTCACATGGTTGTGATGTACCTTGTAGTTGGGGTCCTATATAGAATGAAAGCACTAATCCTGCAAACGTGACAAGCCCCGGTCAGGAGACCAGAGCAGGAGGTGGAGGATGGTCTTAGGATTCCTTACTTACTTTAGGTCTACCACCACAACGAGACTGTTGAGGCTTCAGATCAGTCCCGCAGCCACAAGTGTCAAGTTTGTGTCAAGTCCCTTAATCCAGTGTAAGTTGTTGCTCCTTATTTAGGTTTAGTGACACGGGGAGAGAGAAGAAGGCTTTATAGAGCTGAAGAGAAGTGACCATTATCCACTCCTATTTACTTCAGAGTTCAGGGCACAACCACATTCACACCACCAAGTATCAGCTCTTCTCCATCTGGGCCCAAACAAAGGAGCCACTGCAGCTCTTCGTCAAAATGAGTACCGATTCCATTTCCCCAGGGGAAAACAACACAATGGAGAGTCAGGAGGGTTAATGATACTTGTGAATAACTCTCAATGTGGGCTGTTTGGGGTTGAATTTTCAGAAAGAGCGAGTGAGAAAGAAAGAGACAAGGAGAAAGAAAGAGAGGGAGAGGGGAGTGTGCCCAGTGACAGTGATCCATTTTGAATATAACGAGGCACTGCTGCTTTAGCTATTAAAAACTAATTAAGCAAAAGCACAATTAGAGGGTATTGTCATGCAAATGCTATGAGATGTATTGTTCTCTGTCAGAACACATGTTAAGTCTAATTAAAGTGAACTCTGGGTTGTCTGTTTTGTTGTTTTTGGAGGGAGAGAAGAGGAACACGAGGGATACACAAGATATACAGATCTATGTCTAGATGGACAAAACAATAGCCGGTATTATATCCAGTAAATATAATGAATTCAGATGAGACACATCATGAAAAAGAGAGATCATTAGGGTCGGGGTCCAAAACTGGTTGTGGTTTACCCTCTGAGGTGTCTCCAAATGCCAAGCCACTATTGACTGGTGGGAAGTAACTCAGTACAATTTTGAGGTATTTCCATTTTATGCTGCGCCTACTCTACTTCATTCCAGGGGGAAATGTTGTACTTTTTACTCCACTACATGTTATTTGACACCTGTACTTTGCACATGATAAGCTAATGGCCCCTTAAACTAAAAAGCAGTATCTAGTTCTGGCTCCGTGTCACGTTTTAGATGTCTATGACTTATTAGCAGTTCCTCCAAAGAGACATTTAAACGACTAATTGAGGCCCCAAAAAGTAAATATTAGTGTAAAGTGTCACAACTCAGGAAAGGCAGAGATAGGACCCAAATGCAGACGGGTGAGGCAGCAGGACGATTCTGGGGATTTCTTGAAGAGAGCTTACACACAGGTACTGGTAGGCAGACAATCGGAGAGTTAACCGGTAGACAGGCAACAGGCAGGCAGGTTCAGGCTGCTGAATCTTGTAGGTGAAAATACAAAGCAAACAACAACACAGCGACAAGGCAGCTAGGAATGGACTGGCTCTGGAACAAAGGAAGCGGACAGGTCTATGTAGGGAGTGGCTGACCAGGGGAGCGGGAACAGGCGAGCGGGTGCACGAGGTGGAGTGTGGTGGAAAAGTCAGGAGGGCATCTGGTGGACGGCTTGGGGGAGTTGGATGAAAAGTACATGGTCTGGGAGAAGTGAGCAGGGCAGGCTGGGGACAGGGTCCAATAGAGAGGGTGAGGCTACAGGAAGGGCCTGAGAAGCAAACTGTGACAAAAAAAAGGCCCCAAAAAATGAATACAAATGTGTGTGTGTGTGTCGTCGTATATAGCATTTTCTTCATCATATGTGGTCAGGAGATATCCAAAGCAACTTACTTTTTTACAGATAATGTCAATGGGGCTATGCAGTACACCACAATATATCATTCTGGATTATGCTGCAGAAGTGGTTTGAGAAATGTCATTTTAAAGGTCCCGTATTATGCTCATTTCAGTTCCATATCTTTATTCTGGGACTCCACCAGAGTAGCTTTGCATGATGATCACAGTTCAAAAACACTGGGAGAAAGCACGCGGATAGCAGCACAGCAGGCAGGCTGGCGGCAGGCAGGCAAGGAGAGAGCGGCAGACCCAGCGGTAGGTACCTGGAAATGGCAAGCAGGGGGGGCAGGTGAGCGGAGAGTAGGGCATTAAAACACAACAAAGCTCAACTGCGTGCAGTCAGGCTTACGTTACACAATTCCGGCCTCTGGGACCATAGACAACAGTCAAACAAACACTTGTTTACAGGACAAAACAGACAGTGGAAACGCTTGTGCTGCCATCTTGGATTCCTGTGTGTGCAAGTGCGAGGTGTTCTAACAAACCCCGGAGCTAGTGTCTAGCAACAACAGAGGCAGGCCGGCCCTCGGGGGCTGTAAACTGACAGGTCTCCCCGGCCTAAACCACTTCAACAGGCCTGGTCAAGAGGGAGAAAGACCATCTCACTGTTGACGTGTTTGAGTGTTTGATAGATGGAAAATCAACTGTAGTTGAGCCAGCACATTTTTTTTTCTCTACCATATCAATTTATAAAGTGTGGGTCTGATAGTAAGCCTTAGTACAGCAAATGCATATCACTTGAATCAATGTTGACTAAGCAGCTATTAAAAAACGCAATCTCTGACCCTTGAAAGATGCCACTTAAGTGAACCTTAAAAGTAAACACTCTTTATTACAGATGTGGTAGGTGGAGCATACAACAACCTTTGTATAGTCAGCCGAGCAGTGACAGGGGAACAGTAAAGTGGCGTGACCTTTGCAGATGTCTTTTTACTCCGCCTGCGCGGCCAATTCCAAAAGCAAATCGTATTTCAAATGAACTCTCCAGAAAGCCACGTGAGAATCACATCAGAAGCGTTTTCTGTTTATGGGTAAACGGAATGATTGCCAAATAAACTCATCCTTAACTCCCTCCCTCCCCGCATTGGAGGCTTTGCACGCGAGCATGCATGAACATCAAAGGGAAGTCAGCCCATGTGATCTGTGCTGGGGCATGGAGCGCTCGTCAGACGCTGCTCTTTTTAGCATCCTCTGATATTATTTCTCACAGTGTGGTAACTGATGATGTGTTTGCTTTGGTTAATTGGATTCTGAAGTAACCATTGTTTACTCAAGGGCCCGTAATGAATTCCCTGCCAGCGTGATTACAGTGTAACCGTAGCATACAACCTCACTTAAAAATGACAAGCTAGAGAGGGTGAGGGACGGTGACAAGCCCACAACACCGTCCAAAAACAAACATTGAATGAATTAATAAATTCCTTCTTTAAGAAAAACATAACAATTTAGCAGCCTGATTTATTAACGTGTGACGTTGAAACATGTGGAGGTTGCACCTCGGTGACAAATATGCAACATTCGTCATCTGCCGTCACATTTTGTTTGGACGGAAACAAAGACTACGATTCTGCAGCCATGCCGGCGGGCGGCTCTCAAATGCCGTCAGCCTGCTGGCGTGCTCCCGACAGCGAGGCGAAAAATCCAGAGTGCGAGGCGAGTATGACGTTAACTTGTTGAGATATTACACACCGACCAACCGGCGTTGCCATCCCTAGAGGTATTAGGCTTTGTTAACATGACTACAAAACATGTAAAACACTGTTAAATTGATAAAAGAGCTGTTGTCCAGTTGACTACACAGTAGATTCAAAAAGCTTTATGCAAAAGGTTTTGTATCTCAGATTATTCGAACAATCGATGGATCACATGGATTTCTGACTGAGTAAAAAGTAAATTCTGAGTTGTTTTTTTTTTGTTTTTTTACAAATGTCTCCACTGGCATACATAATATGCTTTTTCCTACATGGATAACATAAATATCTCCATCTGATTGTTGTTAATTTGACACAAACCTGGATTCTTTAGCACTTTGTAGCTGGTTTTAAAATGTATCTAGCTGTGGTTAAAGCAACAAGTCTTTAAAGCTGCTGCAATCTGTATTTTGACATTAGCAAAAGGTCAAATGGCTATGTGTGAAGTGAAGTGTTGCTTGTAGTGACAAAGTGAGGGTTTCAGCGTCTTTCAGCTCATTGTTTTGGGTTTTTACCAGGCACCGAATGATCGACGGGCAAGTTAGCGACTAGCTGGTGAACACAACGGAGCATTTAGCAGCTAGAGAGCCAGGTATTTTTCCTCAGGAGTTGGTGGAGACCAAAAACGGAGCTAAAAGAAGAGTGAATGTCAACTTGCATTTGCTCGCATGCACTGTTTATTTCGTGACGTAACTTCGTTTGAGATTAACAAGTCAATTTTCCACCGTAATCAAAGAACCGAGCTAGCTGGGTGCAAATTAACGGGATGATGCTAGCTGGCTTACGTCTTGTTAGCCTGGTTTAGTTAAGACATGTTCAAAACTGATACGTGTATATGCTGTTTATGCCAAAGTAACTCATTTCATTAAAAAAAAAAACAGTCAGTATCCTTCAGCGCATTGTAACGCTCATACACATTAAGAATGGCAGGGTCCAATATTTGAGGAGAGCAAATCTGTCCCTCTTAATAACATATTTCAAAAGCATGGAAACTGAGATTTATCTTTAATGTGTAAATTAATCATTCCATCCTCCCAGCGGGGGAGAGCAACTGTAAAACGAACACTCCTCGAATACATAGCTAATAAAGTTATCTGACCAAAACACATGTCCGTCCTTCTTTTTCCTGCAATTTATTTCGGGAGAATTTTACCTTTCACACAATGAACTAAAAGTGGCACATTATGTTGTCCGTTACTAGCACCCGAGTTAATACAGCAATTGGCCGTTATGCTGCCTTTAGGTGACCATTGGAATTGCCCGTTGAGAGCACATATAAACTAAACTGTTGGAACCTAATGGATTTATGGTTGGTAGTGAATTAGACCTCACTTTTGAATGGGAAACATATCCTGAGCTAGAGAGACTTAATTTAATTTGGACACGATAAACACTTGCAGATTTGTGTTTTGTTACATAAGAATAGATTATATTTTGTTATTAAGGGAGAATGGCTATTCTTGTGGTACTACCAACTTATAAGGCCAACTTACTGACTTATTATCAATAAGCAGTAGTTAGGAAGTTATTGAGGGAAAACTCTTAGTTATTGGCTTAGTAGTTGTAGAATGTGGTTGTGCAGAATAAGGCATTAATAAGTGCTTTATAATGATTAATAAAGAGTCAATATGCTACTAATATGCTTGCTAATAAGCAGCTAGTTAATGGTGAATATGTGTATTTTTACAGTGAGGGTAGACATGACAAAAGCAATTCCAAAAGCGACAAGAAACTGCAAACTCAGTATGCAAAAGTGATTTATTTGTCATTATATTTGATTTAATATAAATCCTCTCCATCCTCTGGCCCCTGACGTGGAAATTGGTCGAGGATGTTTCAATCCCTGAAATGTGCCTCGGAGGAGCGAGGAGAGGAGGGACCACAGGTGTGTCCTATGTGCTAGTGAAGCCCTCTCATGTACACGCATTTAAATTCATTTCTGTGAAAGAAGACCTAGAAGAACTACATTTAAGGGTGATTTTAGCGGTTTATGTCTTGACTTATTTATTGTAAAGCCAGGCTGCCTGGGCTATTGATACGCATGTATGGTATGTATGGTGAATAGTGAATATAAGGAAAAATCGTCTGATGCATTACAGTACCCACAGGAAATAGTCTGTTCATAAATGTATACAAATTGTTCACTATTTAGGTTAATATAGTTTATATATATATGGTAAAATAGGTGTCCCTTAACAAAAAGTTTGGGAACCACTGCTGTAGATAATAGCGGTGCTTCTGCCTGCGGAAACTCTATTGTTATTCATACGTAGTCGTAAAATAAAACTGTCCTTCCTTTTCTTGCTCTTTTCGTATTCTCCGTTCACGCGGTCGCGGGTGCCTCGTCATAATATCAGCCGAGGCCAAAAAGGACCTCAGCCTTACTGCACCCGTGGACTAATTATGGAATTTATTTAGAGCATTCATATCTGTTTTCATTACTCCCTCGAGCTTGTTCTACTCTTTCAGTAATAAGCATACTCTGTGTCGTGCCCTGGCGCCTCAGCATATGTATGTGTAATCAGTTGTGGGGCAGCGGTCATCAGATGCCATGTGTTCACTGAGTTGTTTCTTCACATGATGGCCGGCTCCTCGAAGTGATGCTGGAGTGGGCGGGGATGTCCCGCTTGGTAAATACAGCCCCCCCCCCTCCTCCTCTTCCTCCTCCTCTCTCTTGCATCCCAGCTGGGAAGAGCTGGGACACGGGGCAGGAAGCAAGGAGCCACTTCTCTGTAACAAATTTAAAGATCCCAATGAAATGAGTTGCCCTCTCCATGTTGCCTCTTTTTTTTTGTTGCGAATGTTCGGGCGGTTGCTGGACTACCTGAAGGTCAGTGCTGGTTGGACCGGTGTTGCTCCATGTTGTCCTGATTATTTGTGCTTGTACAGGATTAGAATAGCTTTTTTTTTCCATTTTGACATACGTCATAGCAGAAGAAGCACAGGTGTAACTAATAGCATTAATGGTGGCTGCATTCCATTTTTTGCCTGCTCGTTTCAGAACCCTGGTGCTCTGCAAGCCGACTGACTGGGATGGCTTCCTGGGAGGCCTAAGTTGAACTGAGACATTGCTAATGTTATTAGTTACACACCTGCTATAATAAGTTTAAATGTCTAACGTGTGAGTAAGTCTATTTAAACTTGTCAACTAAAATAAGGGAAATTACTGTAAGAGCAGGCAAGCCCTTGAATTTAAATCAAATTAAATGTCATTTGTAGCTTGCAGCAGACAACCATCACGCAGACAGCATTTTGAAACACCTTTCCGCTGATGAAGCACATCCTGAAACAACGACAACTGTAAACCCGGTGAGCGATTGCTTAATAAATCAACACCAAGACCTGTCCAGACCGCCTGCAGAACGCGTGCAGGGGGGGGTCGGCTGGGATGCTGACGTGAAACATTCTGAAAGTGAGGAAAAAAACTTTAACACAGTTGCAAAAAAAAGAAAAAGAAAGATCTGGTTTGGTCCAATGTGCACCAACAAACACCAAACACCTCCAGCGAGCAGTCCTACAAGCTTCTCTGTGCTTCCATCCAAGCAGTTACCCACCCCAAAACCACATAGAGACGGTGTCTGCTCCCCCCACCCCCCGCCCACTTTAAATTTATTAAATTAAAAGTAAACATAAGAGGAGTCACGCATAAAAATGAACACCGCCACTGCTGCTTTTTATAAAATAAAACAAGAGAATTAAATGTGAACTGTTAAACATCAGCTCTCTGTCATCCAAAGCTGCACTCGTTTATTTTGGCTTACTAAAACCTGGCTGTCGTGAGGAATATGTTGGCCTAATGTTATGATGTAAGAACTTGCAAACGTCCGAACTTTGTCGAGGGGATCGATATCTGGGTGATTGGTTCAAGCGCCCTCCCTCCTGCACGGAGAGAGCTGCCTTTCTTCCCTCCTAGCTGGACTGTCAAGGTACGTAACCTTTGCAACCTGGACATGGAACCCTTAATGTTTCATCTCGTTGAGTGGGTGTGTGTTTGTGGTACTGGAACTGACCCAGTGAGGGTATATATAGACTATACCCTGCCTCGCCCTTATCCCACTAGCGATAGCCTCAGAGGGCGTCAGTCATTACTGTGACTCCAGGTTCTATGAGTATAGGCACAGTACTTGTGTACTGCACTCACTGGTTCCTTTAATAGATGCAGAAAAAGCTGCTTTTGGGAGCCAGTTGTCCGGTCTCGGTCCGGGTTTATACACAAGGTGGAGACCAAAGGTGAGGAACCCACGACAGTGCTAGACTATACATATCTATACAATGTTGGTGAAATGATTGAAATGATGAAATTGCATACAAGAGCACAAAATTGTTTACATGAACACAAGGTTCTTTATAGATCTAGCCTCTGAATTTTTGCTCTCAATATGTGCACCAGATTTGATGCGTTTAACTTTAAAATATACAAGATTTGCTTACAGGGGAGCATGCCCGACAACACGAATCCCAATTTAAACCCTGCCTACAGCTCAGGGGCAAAGGACACACTGGAACAGGGTGGCATGAAGATCTTTCAGCCGATTGAAGACCTGAGTTCATACGGCGAGGCTACTTGAGCTTGACCGGATTTGGTTGTTCCTCCAAATGCAGTTGGGAGAAAAAAATATAGTTTGCTAAATAATTGCTCATAATTGGCCAAGATAATGCTTTATCAGGAAGCTTTCAAGAATGGCATGGGATTGTCAGGTTTTAGTGAATGTAAACCAAGACCTGCCACAGACTGTGGCCTTGCATTGTTGGGACAGAAAATACATTTGATTCTACAGAAACAGCCCCTCCCCCCCCCTTCCCTCTTTGAAGAGACACTGAAGCGAGAAAATCTGGGCAGCATCACTCGGCATCGTGTTTATAGATGTGCCTTTGGTGGCACGCAACGCGCATTTAAAGTCCTAATTCCTTTCCCGCTGCAAACTTGCGGCGCGCCAGAGAGCCGAGTGCCACCTTGGAAACAATTCAATTTTTAACAGGCTAGAAAGGCCCGAACCCAACTGACTAAACCCAGAGGGAGATTAAGACACAGAACGAGCAGAAAGAGAGAGTCAGCTGGAGAGCACAAATGAATAAAGTAAAAGCAAACTCCAGCATAAGACCTCCTCTTTGAACCTGGAAGCATTATAAATTTAAAATACGTTTAAAAAAAAAAAAACAGGCAGAGAAAGTGTATATATATATTTTTTTTTTGGCCTGTAAACTGCTCTAAAATAGCTACCGTCAAACTGTTTGCTACTTCACAAACACAGTGCTGAATCTGTAATCAATACACCTGCATTTAAGCAATCAAAAACTGCTCCGTAGCTTTGCGTTTTGCGGGCGCTTGTCTTCCTGCTGTTCCTCCTTCAGATAAGAATCTGAGCACATGCAACCTTTTCAAGCTGCCTGTCAGAGCAGACTATTGTTTGGTCCGCTGGGGTCCATGGGTTCAAGATGCTTCATCTACTGAGACGGTAATATACAGTTCGCATATGGGTAAGGTTTTTTTTTTCTAACATCAAAGTACCTCGATGATCTCATAGGCCTGACCCACTTGTCATAAGAAAGGAAGTCAGATTAAGAGCATCAAACATTACTAGGATACTAGGCACTGCATTTGCTGGTGAAATGGAGGACAACACATTGGTGCAGCAGTTGTTGTATCCGAATTATTGCTTCCTAAAGACTCACAACACCGTAGAACGCTCCCTTTAAAGAAATTTAAACACCTTCTGCAAAAAGTAGGAGGTACACCCAAGGTAGACGGATGCTTGCCATAAATATCGGCAGCTTAAATCGATACAATTTTATTAAGTAAATGTCCGATTCATTCGTCAAACTGTGGTGCACACTTGTTTCGAATTAGCAACAGCGCTGATTTCGGTGGTGCAGTGGTTAGTTCCTCTTGCACGGGTAGAGCCGCTTGGGGGTTCGACGAGTGTCCTTGAGCAAGACACCAAACCCTGAGTTGCTCGCGATGGAGGCCGGCACCTCGCATGGCAACGCGGTCGCCATTGGCGTGCAAATGGCCGTAAAGCGCTTTCACGTTTGAAAAGCGATTTAGAGGTGAAGTCCATTTGCCATTAGCACCTACGGCTGGCTTCTTCTCTGTAGGAAAACTCCTCCCGAACCAGCGGCTCCCCACACTATGCGACTCTATAGTGCCACCGATATGACATCTGGGTATGGTCATAGATACGACAGTGATGTCGGATGTGGTTAAAAGCTTCAAGAAAGGCCAGTGCAGCCGAGTGATTTTGGACTCCTTCCAAAATCCAAGTGTGGAGTTTTGGACCTTTTCAATGCTTCAACTGTCGAATACCAAGCTGAGTAGTCTACTTCAACTAACTCAAAGCAGTCCTCCATTTCAGCGTGGTATAATGGCCCGACTAGATCCATGCCGGTTCGTTTGAAGGCGCACTTAATCATGGGGGCAAAGACACTTTTGGGATGGCTTGAGGGTTTTTACTAATTATCCTTTGCAGCAGGCAAAGCAAATGGCCCAGCCACCAGAAGTCTTACATGGCTGTCCCCTCACACCTGCCACCAGCCAAAGACTAATAAGTCAAGACGCCTGCAGTGTGAATGTGGGGCAGGCCTAAAATGTTCAATATGTCGCGTGTTCGTGTCATCAGAGAGAAACATATGACGCGTGTATGAAGCCATGTCCGCGGCCGAGCGAGAGGAGAGGCTGCAGGTTTATGGCACAAAAGGAGAGAGAGAGAAAAAAACAAAACGGCAAAAGGCAAAGATTATGAGTTATATAAAAAGAAAAACAGTCTCATTATCTCTCCCTTGTTCTTTGATGCGTTCACAGGGGAGCTTATTAGTCTCATCACACGCATCAATTACAAATGCAGCCCCCCCCCCTCCTCCGCCTCTTCACTGGCAATGGATTATTTTATTTATTTTTATTTTTTTTACCTTATCTAGCCATCAGGTGAGGCAACCTGATTATATCATGTCAACATTCCTGGAGGTGTTTTTTCTTTTTTTGGGAGGCCACCCACAGACTGTGGGTCTGTGGGTCGGAGCACTGGCAGAGAGAAGCAGGCTAATTGACTGTCAGTATGCAGCAGAGCTCGGGGCCTGGTGAACGCGCAGCTCCCTATATATTAGAGGGGTTACATGGCGCGTGGCCTTTAAAAAAAAAGAAAAGAAAAAGACAAAAAGTTTCCTGTGACTCTTTCTGAGGAGTTAACTGGACTACAGTCGCTGATATAAACGGTCTATTATTCTTACGTTTGATTTAAATCCTGGTGTCTCCAGTTTGCTCAAAAATCCTAATACCCCAGGAACAAAAATATGTAGCTGGCTATTGCCTTCCCAAATGACCCATGAAACTTCAGATCCATATGAGCCTTTTCTGATCTGCCACTTTCATGGTTAAAGGCGAATTCCCCGAATATTACACATCAAAGTGTGTTTCCAGGTGTCGGGGAGCACTACTGCATATGTGAGGAAAAAAAAAAGTTGTCGGAAGTCTTTTGTGTCTCCAGAGGGAGCTGTGTGAAGTCGGGCAAATTGTCCTCAAGTGAGGTCAATTAAGTCAGCGTCGGTTGGGGCTGAAGACTGCCGCTCCTGCTTGAGCTTTTAACTCTCATGTCTCGAGTCTTAGCTTTTCGTGCTCTAACTTATGCTACATTAACTGCTCCCTTCCCTTTGCCTCGATCTCTAGGTTGAATTTCCTCAGCAGCGTCTTTCATTCGAGCTACCTCAGTCCCATAGCTCTGTCTTTACTTACTTCCTCTCTTACGCTCCTCTTGCAGCGACTCAACTTGCTACTCCTGCCCTCCTCCCCCAGAGGATGCATCAGTCTCTTCATTGGACTACTCAAATGTATCCCACGGTGTGCCCTGCTCAACCAAAAAGCATTCATGATTTGTTCATGCAAATTCCTCTTTTCCGTAAATTGCCCTGGATAACCAATACCATATTTGTCCAGTCTTCCTATGTGCAAAATAAAGCTGGATTTGTCGTTGGCGCAGTGTCTCTGGCGCAAGGGTCCGTGCACCCCAAATTGATGTCATCCTGCCATGCCCGAAGGCCCCGCAAGCTGTTGCGGCACGTGGCTGTTCACCTCTGAGTTTTTGTAACTAGCATTGACTAACATTTCAACACGGACGCCTGTGAAACTAGACTGGCTGAGCCGGTACGTCTTCCATGAGAGACCACGAGGACACACGAGAGACCGCCACCACATTTAATAGATAAAAGCAGACACATTCCTCCTCAGCAACAACAAGCTCAAGTGCAAAGCGCAGCCATGTTGGTTTATGACGATCTTCCACTCTTGGTCTTTAATTTTTGCGGAGAATACTGCAATGGATCGCCGTAAAAAGCATAAATGCCTCCGTGCAATCTCAAAGCTCACGTGACATCTACGGCGGCCTGCTTGCGCGAGCAGACCTCCCTGCCCAAAATACCTCCTTCCACTTTGCAACTCAGTAGCAGCACCCTACTATAGGGTGCTATTGATCCACAGGTCAGCAGATGAACATTCCCGCGGCCTTACTGCCAGAAAAAGGCCTTTAAAAAACAAGTCCATAACCCAAAGACATTCCTATCCCAGCTGAACTTCACTTTGGAAATTATGAAGATTAAAATTCCAATCAAGCGTTTATCTGAACTGGCAATCATTTGGTCATGTCTCAATTTAACTAAAGTGCACAGGTAATTAGCTCTTTAAATTTCTAACCCATTACCCTAACCCACTGTTGTAGTGACACTTAACATAAAGCATTGAAAAAGAGGGAACGAAATGAAGATTGTTTTTTTCTATTAATCCCAGAGGGGAAGAAGAAAAGAGTCTAGGATGCTGACGCTGCTATAACTGTTTGCACGAGGTTGTGAGGTGCGCACACACACACACACACACACACACACACACACACACTTCTCTGCAACAAACAGGTGCGGAAAAAGTTAATAACATTCACTACTCTGAGATTAAAAATGCTGAATATGTTTAAGCTTTTAAAATATTGAAGTGCCAACATGAATGTGTTTCAGCCTCAGTATATGAGTACATTTGGGCCCTGCCTTATTAAATGAACAGCAAGCAAATCGTATTTCAGCGATACGGATTACAGACAAGAACATTCTGTTTGAATATGAATGCAACATCAGTTTCTTTTGTGAACTGAATGCTTATGAATGACACGTGCCCATGATTAGTCTTAACACGCTCGTTTGTGATAATCTCAGTCTCCGACAAAAACCCTTAGCTCATGTGAAATAATGCATTGCACGCCCTCACTCTCAAACGCAATTACTGCGAGGCTCAGCACCAGGGACGTGGAGGAATGTCAACATCTTTCATGCCGCACACTTGGTTTTTTTTTTGCGTGGTGGAGCGCGGGGGTGGTTGGTCTTAAATGCTCACTGAGGCCTCTGCAAGTGTCAAAAGGAACGGTGCGCTTTTGACACTGCTATTACTGCTTTGAAATGTGATCTAAACAGGTGGATGACGGATGGCTGAAAAAACGAAGCGACGCAAGAAGCACAAAGGAATTTCAAAGGGATTATTTAAAGAGAAACAATGACAATGGACAATGGCAGCCACACCTTTGTTGTCCCTCACTCACACACTCACACCTAGAATATGTCACTTACAACCAGGAGCTGAGGTCTTGCTCAGAGGCATCTCAGCAGCGGTAAATTCAGGAGACAAGAATTGCTCTTTCACCCTCATCAGACTGTGACCTACAGCACGAACTGGGGGCGGTTTGCAGCCGAGTGCGAAGCAGTTGGGAAGTCTGAGGCCATGGCTCTCTGCCAGAAAAAGGTGGATTGCGCCCTCTGGGTTGGGAGGAAGTTACCGCCTCAAGTGCAGGAGTTCAAGTATCTCGGGGACTTGTTCAGGGTAAAAGGGTGAGGGTAAAATGGAGCGTGAGATTGGTGCGGCGTCAACAGTAATGCCAAAAGAAGCCGGTTGCGGTGGTTCGGGCATCTGATCAGGATGCGTCCTGGGCTGCCTTCCTTTGGAGGTTTTCCGGGCACATCAAACTGGTAAGAAGCCCCGGGGTAGACCCAGAATATGCTGGAGGGATCACATATCTCATCTGGCCTAGGAACGCCTCGGGATCCCCCAGAGGGAGCTGGAAAACGTTGCTGGGGAGAGGGACGCATTGGACTAACTTGCTTAGCCTGCTGCCACCGCAACCGGGTTCGGGATAAGCGGAAGAAAAACCTTCGAGTATATGAGCACTCTGCACACTTTAGGTGACAAAACTGCAGGGCACGCTAACAGGTCATGCTAATACTGAGTGGAAGTAATCCTGCATTTACCAAATGGTTTGGTTGGTTGGTTAGTTAGTTAGTAGCTTTATTGTCCACATTGTGGAAAATAGTTTTTGGCTTCACCACAAAATGCTTAAAACAATACACGACAAAGCTAAGGACAAACACAGTATAAAAAAACCCCCAATGTGATTTAAAATACATAAATACAGTAAAAAATAAATAAAATAAAATGGTAAGCATTCAGTATCCTAAAAGCTATTACCGTAATTACTGTAATAATAAAATAGCATAGATTAGGATGGAATACAACTTTGTCATCCGCCAAGACGGGTGGGAAATTGTCTTTGGCTCAACTGACATAACAACAACACTGACATTGATTTAAGAAAAAAGATCAAAATGGAGTCTTCACAAACTAAATAGCCAATGGCCTGTTCCTATTCTTTGTAGCCAGGAGTTGCCTACCAGAGTTTATCTTCTCAAATCGGGAGAGCAGAGGATGTGAAGGTTCCTCTGTGAGAGGAAAGCGCCTTCTGCTAAGTTTGCACGTTACTATATGTTGCAGTGATACTGTATGACAGAAGGCTTTGAATGAGACATTTATGGACGACTTGTAAAATTTGCTGGCTTAAAGCAACATTGTGTAACAATTTCACCTTAAAATAGCAGCTTAAACACAATTTTGATGGCCCTGAACGCCTCTTTCTGCAATATGCGACTTGGTCGAGCGGCCGAGTCAGCCCGCCAAATCCAGATCCTTCAGCTTGTCAACAAATTCACCTGTACAGGTAATTTCAATGGTACACACAGTTTTAGGAAGCTGGACATAAAACACAGCTCTGTTAATGAGACAGCCACCCTTTTGTGTCGACCCTCCGTGGCCTGCGAGAGGGGAGCGTCTCTTATCCATAACATGGGACCAGTCTTAACTTGAAGATCCTGTAGTCTGCAATAAAATAATCATGAAGTAATCCACCAACGCTTGGCAGTTACCGCGAGGAACATGCAGCACTTTTTACAGACAATAGTAAACAATTCTGCTAACACTGCAGACTTCTTAGCTTCACTTCACAGTTTGCTGCAGATTATATCTTCTCTGCAGAAATAGACAATCAGCTTGTGTCTCTCTGTTTTAGCCTTTTCCTTCCCAAGTCACGCAAACTGACAATGCACTTTCCATTTGCTGTCATGTTGAATTGTTTCTCCATCTATTGTGGGTCTTTACTACAGATGAACACAATTGGTGCCACCACGATGGCTCTCGAGGAAGCGCAAGTGTGAGACAAACTGTGGTGACGTTTCCCGCGTGTCAGATACAAAAGATGGCTTTTAATTTGCAGAGAAAAGCCGAACACTGGAACATCACTGTGAGCGCCGTGTCCTTTATGTGAAGATGCTTTGTCCCTGTGACAGACAAACCACCAACAGCGCATCAAGCCTCAAAGCTCCCAGAAACCAACTTGCTAGCCTTACTGACACGGACAGTAAGTCATTGCTACAAATGGATGTAGAAAACATAATTTCATTATTTAGTTAGACTAATTAGGCATTGTGCTGCCAGAATATTCCCATAGTGTTCAACCGACACAGTGTGACAGTACTTGCTATTACCATTACTGTTAAGAAAGTCAGCCCATCACCCAGCCTGTTAAAATAACTTAGTATAACGATGCTTGCTTCATATAAAACAAATTAAAAAGCTCCAGGGATAAACCCGATGTGGCCAAAAGCCCAGTTAGTGGCCACTACAAGCTTCAAAGTTCATAACACCCCACAATACAAAAGTGTTGGGACAATTTGTTTGTCTGACAACAAGTTTGTCCAACGTGTAGAGCTAAAAGAAAGAACGTGGGGTCAAAAGGGTTTATCTCTGCAGAAGCATGAACATGCTAAATGACTGAGAGGTATCTCAAGTGCAAAGTTGACATTTTGGCTTGAGAGAGTCAGAAGAGGACACTTGTGGAGAGTCCATAATGTTTTTTTTTTACTGGGTCCATGAATATCCATATCCATATCCAGATCCAAAAGGTTGCTTAAATCTTTTAGGAACCATTCTCTTGAAATCATGAATGTCCATATCAGACTCCACAGCATCATGTCCCCCAAGTTGTTGTGGTATATGCCTAGGTCTGTCCACCTTTTAGGGAATGGGAACATTATGTTTTCCCATTACTACTACAGGATGACAAAAAGGCAACACGCAAACGTGACATGGGTGTGACAGAAAAGTCACACAATGGGTAATGTAAAGAATATAAATATGAATTCATATCAGTTTTATAATGTGATGCATAGTCAAAGCAGGAACTTTGGTCTTCCGTTTGTGCCATGGCTGTATTGCTCACTGGAACTCTGTCCCAGTGTCAAAATGTAGTTGTATCTCACATTTGTTTTTTGTTTCCTTCTCATGTTGTATAATTACTAAATTCATATGTTCATAAAATGGCGATACGGCAAATCTGGGGCCAGTCAGTGTTCCAAAATAAACTTTGCAAAAAGGAACAGGGGTTAAAGGGTAATTCTGGTGTTTTTAAACCTGGGCCCTATTTCTTTTTTCTTTGTTTTGGTGTCTAAATGAGTGATGGGGCTGCCATCAGAGGGGCTGCTCAGATTGTCTTACAAGATGATAAAAAAGGATCCCTTCAGAGATGGACCTTTTTGTTAAAGGCTTCAGCAGGAAGTCACTCTCAAACCAGGAAATAAATGTACAAGACTTAATCAGCTTAACCTTAAATAGCAGAATTATACAATTATGCTATGCTAAGCCATCCTGTTTTCTTATCAAGTGTAGTTTTTCATTTAAGCAGCATTTTAGTAAGTAGCAATGAAAATGACACTTAAGATAGACATTAGACATTTTTTTAAATAATGTTTTAGAATGTATTGAAGACAAGAGAGGCTGTATGGAGAACTTCGTGATCACATTCCACCATATCTGGATTTCCGTCAATTAGAAGATTTGTTGAAGATTCAAGGAATAGAGAAGCAGTCAATACAGGAGTCCTTGTATGGATGTCCTCATTTCTTTTTGCCGACTGCTTATGAAACCTGACAAAGACCCAGGTCTGAGAATAGCTGTGTCCTGATAAGCTGTCGGACTCTCTACAGGCACAGAAAGCGGCTTGGCGTTCAGCCACTGACATACGCAGCACTATCAAATGCAGGCGAACGATGCGTGCGTGGGAGCTTGAGGTCAGAGTCTGCGAGAAATCGACCCTATTGGACGGTCCTTCAGATGATGCCATGCAACACGCAGATGAATTTACGGCGGCCTAACCCCGAATCAGTTATGGTAAGTAAATTCCCAACAGACCAAATCAAGTAGCAGTAGTCAGTTTCTTACAATCCACTTGGACGTGGTAGAAGAAGTACTTTAATCCTTTATTTGAATGAAAGTAAATGTAAAAACACTCGATTACAAGTCCTGCATTCACAATTTTATGTCTGCAGCAAAACGGAGTAAGCATCACACGCATAGTTTACTCAGTTTCATTTTCTCATGTAGATGGAAAACACAAACGTTTCGTCACTATTCATTGCTGGTGTTGACAACTTTGGAGTACCGTCCAGGGTGAGATGCGATCATGGACTGGAAAACACTGGTGTTGCCCATTACTGGCAGGTCAGTACATTTGCCACAAATTCAAAGGATTGCTCTAAATTTCAGAACAGGGTTCAGGTTCCGCACAGGATATTTACTTACTGTCGTTGTATAATGTAAAGCAAAACAAAGAACACGCTGCTAGTCTTTGTGATAGTACAGCATTACACTTAAACACATAGTCATAGTTTTGAGTTGTGGTCGACGTTTTTCTCCCATTTCATGGATCATTGCTGTGTATGGGATGTCAAGACCTCCACGTTTACATTTCACAGCCTGAACACAAGGCCTCACGGGTTTCAGTCCCTCATTGGAGAGGCAAGAAAACAGAGGATAAAAATGTACTTCTCAAAAAGGACCACACACACACACTCTGCGCGTCACTCGGAACATCAGGAACAAATAAATAAATACAACCAAAGATACAACAAACGACAACATTTGGAAGTGCCGTCATTAAACGTGTTCCCCCTCTACGCTAGTCATGAGATTACAATCAATACCAGTACTGTCAAGGGCCAAGTTCATTTTGCCTTCTTCTCCCTCAAACATTTAAGAAGTCTTACAGCTGGGCCACACATGATTACAGAGAAGCTGAGCTGTCCTAATTCGCTTTTGGGGGGCCATTTTTGCCAAATAAAGTTGTTTAATAAAATCGCATGTCTGAGCAATTATTACCAACACCTCACGCCTAAAATTTAGGTACAATATAATGATGATAATATATAAACAAATGAATATACATAATATGTGCGCAATGGGGTCTTGAAGACAGGCTTTGATTTCATGTGAATACAGTTGGACCAGGTTGTCAGAATCAGAATCAGAAATACTTTATTGATCCCCGGGAGGAAATTGTACAGTACCGGTGCTCCCATTCAAGAGTAGAAAGTAGCATAATTTAGAACTAAAAGTATGTACAAAATATAAAAATAAGAAAATAAAAAATATACACATTTCCAGTATTTAAGTGAGAAATAAAGTAAAAAATATATACAATAACAATGTATATGTATGTGTATACATATATATATGTATGTATTGCACCTCAACACCTCCCAAGGTTAGTTCAGGACAACTCATCAGTGTGCACAGTCGGGTCTGCCGCCATGTCGTCCTTAGGACAATGTAGGATTTGAAAACGCAGCATCAAATACCAGTGGCTACAGTATCTTTTGTGTTATTCCTCGTCTTTCCAAAAGCAGTTATCTTTGCCAAGATACAGCATGTTACATTTACCACATTTTAAACGTCGAGGCTTCAGGGCAGCTTTTTGCTTTTCATGACCCGATTGCATGAAATCTGCTCCAGGCTTATGTTTTCTCATTTATTTTTTTTTTAACGTTTTAAAGTTTGCCATACCCTATGCTACTTTTGTGTGTTACTTTCTCACTGCCTCCAACCTTCAGTATGAATTGCCTTGTATTTAACCTCATGGCTGCTATCTGCAGTCTCTAGCTTTGTGGCAGAGTTGGGTCAAACTCCAGACCTCTGCTGTTGGCCTCTTTCTTTTCAATTGCCAATTTCCAACACAGTGGTCCAGCAACACTGCATGATAACATTGCTGACAATGGCCCAGTCAGCAGCTGCACCATAGGATGTTGTCATTTGAAATGGTGACACTGACCTGGTTTGATAGATGGATGCAATTATTACCAACACTCCCCCACTAGCACTCTGTCACCGCAGTGAGTCTCACTGCAGGTTGGACTGGGAGGTCGCCCATGTGTTGAAAACCCATCATGCTTATGTGATAGTGTGGTAGTTAAAGTCTGTTTTAATCTTTTTCTATTTTTAAGAATAGATGGGAGTACATGAGTACTTTTTAGCTATCGTCGACCAAACTTGATTAGCATTTGATTGTGATACCAATGGGGACTGACTGAATGTTCATTTTTGGGTGATTTGGGGTTTATTGGGGGGGGTGATTTACAGATTCCAGTGGCAGTTTTAAGTTTAGTGCCTATACACAGACTACACAACAATCATTCTCTCGACCTGTCGGTTATGCCAGTGCCTCGTTTATCCTCACTCGTCCAAAGGGTTCGAGTTTGAGTTCCGATGTAATATGACTTGTGCTCCGGGGGTTGCTCAAGGAGCTGCTCGACGGGTCGAACAGGAGGTTGAAGGCCTGCCGAAAAGCCCGTTTATCTTTGAGCTTCCCGTTAGCCACTCTGTTCCAGCGTAGTTCCTATCACAAAAGAGACCTAGCTTTTCCCTCAGCTCGCCCCTGAGTCAGGTCCAGCCTTGGGGTAGGCCTTACATTCTTTTTGACCTTCAGTTGCAGCTCCAAAGCAAGCTCAGTAAAGTCATTATTTACATAAAAACTCGAGGTCCCCATCTCTGTCCATTCTGCTTATTTTCTAACTGGTTCCACCGACGCTACATGTAGTAGGCTCGCTGGTTGGAGGCTCAGGGCAGGCAGTTTGAGGTTCAGTTGATGATGGCAACAGTGATTCGATTGGTTTCATGGTTGACCTCTCGTGTTTGTTTTTTTTAATGATGAATTGACCATTCAATGTTGAGCTCGGTCAAGCCTGATTCTGAATCTGATTGGCTAAAATGGTTTTGATGGTAAGCATTTCACTGACCACGAGACAGCCAACTACACACTGCAATGCTCACAGGGGGGGTGCTGTTTCGCTCGCCACACCAGCTGAAGAAGAAAAACATGATAGTACATGGAACGTGTCCTGATATCTGCTTACTACTACATTAGGGCGTGTTAGTGAGCACAGCTGGTCTTAAATGAACAACTGATTCGCTTCACTCAAGACCTCAAATTCAAATCACACCTAACACAGTATTCCAATTACAGCGGTGGAAGGTGTGTGTTTGCATCTTAAAAATTATGAATGGAATTAAGTAGGATGAGAAAATGAAATACATAATGTGCTCTGTAAGTAAGTCATTTTCAGATGCGAGAAGTGATGGTGTTAGGGTGTATGTTAGGCAGGCTTGAGTCCATTAAAGCTGGCACTGTGCACAGGAGGCCGGGAATCTTGTCGTGATTTATAATTGATTTAAATTTTTACTTAACAGAGTAATGATGGGATTGTATATATATATATATATATATATATATATATATATATATATATATATATATATATATATATACTGTATATATATTAACTAATTCTGCAACGCAATGAAAGAATGGAAACGCTTGAGGTTTGGCTGACGGAAAGTCACTGTGCTTCTACAAACTCAGTGACCTGGAGAAACTTTTGTTGGTAAAATCGGTTTCCATTTTCAACTTTTAAACAGAAATCCAAATTAACTGGGACCAAGTAGTCTTCTTCGTGGAGGGAGTGTGGGTCAGCACAGGTGGTCTTTTTGGGAGAAAGTTATTGCAGTAATTAAAAAAAAAAAAAGTTTTTTGTTAAATGCTGGCTTTACTGCCCCCCCCCGAGGGATTCAAAATACTGGATGAATTGAGACAGTAACTCTCAGGAGACAGGCACTGTTTAATGCTGTTTTTCCCAATTTCTACCTTCCTGTTTCAAGTCTAAATGGGTGACTGCACCTACATCCCTTTGTTATAACACTGGACTACTATGTGTATGCTGTACAATTTGAGCAAATGCCTCCTTGCGCTGCCCTGTAGGAAGGATTTTGAGAGAAATGTTACAGCTTGTTTTGAAGTCGCAAGGCCTTGTTTTGCCCCAGCCTACATTGTTGACCTTCCCTCTCCGTACGCTGCTGTTTTTAGCCTGAGGTCTACCGGCCAGTTGTTCTTGACTGTCTCCAGGGCCAGGCTGGAATCGAGGACCAGTAGCCATTTTCTGTCAGGGCTAAAACAGCTGGAACAGCTCAGGGGGGACATCGGGTAAGCAACCTCAGTGTCCTTTCCTAAAACTCATCTCCCTTTGCACTCTACAAGTACTGCAGCTACTGCAAACACACGAGTAGCGTTACCTTGAACAGCAAAGTGAGCCAACTTCGTAAGGACCAGTGATGAGCAGTGTTCGCTTAGCCGGCAGCATGTGGTCTGTGTCACATCACCCATTTTGCTCTATGTATGCATCTATGTATATACGCCACTGTTCAATTTCCCAGTGCCCTTTTTGGCCATGTATCTTTTCCCTCTGGTCACCCTTTTCGTCCCGACTTGACTTTGCCTAAACACTGTGACAAGGACGTTCTTAAGGCTTGGGGAAACCCGTCATGTCGGGCAACATTCTGTGGATTTCAGGGGCTGGTCTCGGAGCTATGCAATTCACGTGGCCATTGGAGGCAACCAAAGGCGGTACAGTGAGGAGACAAAAACCACATGAGATAAACCAGCAAAACTCTACTGTTGCCTACACACTCTTGCTTTTATGTGAAATATTTCTTCGCCTCGGCATCCCTATAAACTCCATATTAATTTAACAGTGTGAAAATGAATTGGCCCTGCATAACGTATCCCCTTCTCTGTAATGAACAAGGTTTCAAACTTGGAGCAGGCATTGCAAATTAAATTATGCCATCTGTGACTCTTTAATATGGTGGGGAACTTCAGAAACGTAAGTACCCTTGCCAGTAGGCTTGGCCAGTGATTAGGATACGTTGCATGGCATCTATCTACCTCCTATATTAATCCTCTGACATTCTACAGATTGCAGGGGAAAAACCCCCCCAAAAAACTGAAATCTGAAAATACCAGCGCAGCAGGGCATGCTGGGATGACTCTGGTCACCCACACACCACTGACTGAAATAGTAAGAAGGTAGACACAGAGGAGAGGAGAGGGGAGGAAACAACTAAAAACAGCCCGATAAATTGGCTGAATTTTTTTTTACTTTATTCAGAGCGAGGGTTGATGTGGTCAACTAGCAAAAAAATCTAGTGATTTTCCTTATATTAATTTTTTGGTGAGGATACTAACCAAAGCTTGCTTTCTCCACTGGGAGATGTTGTTAAAGTGCATTGTATTACATTCCACACTGTACATAATATGTTTCGGTTCAGCCATACGTTGATTTTAAAACTTTAATGATAGGGGGGGAAGGATACATTTACAGGCTTCCAAATTGTGTCCTTGAGATTTGCCATCTTGTGTGTGTATATGTATTCACTTTCAATTTTATCTATAGAGCACCAAATCACAACAAAAGCCAGCACTTTGGCTACAGTGGTGAGGAGAAACTTCCTTTTTAAGAGGCAGAAACCTTGAGCAGAACCGGACTCTAGGTGGGCGGTCGTCTGGCTCGAGCGGTTGGACTCTCCGAGTCTTTGTGGTCCAGGTCCCGCCAGTTCTTGGTAGCACCTGGGGCCTCATTTATAAAACTGCACATAGGATCCATATCAACCGTTCACCCAAAAGACATAGATAAACATATAAAACTGTGTGCACCCAATGCACAATCCACTTAAAAATGTGTGCATGTGCAACGCATATTCTGCCCACTACGCTCAAAGAAACTAAGCATAAATGGTCAAAGTGAAACCCTCATGAATAATGATACGATTGACACATTGTTCCATGGTGAAGGACGGCATCGATGTTACGAACAAGAGAGGCGGACGGCTGCAGCAGCTGTGAACTCAAGTCAGTGAATCAACTGGGTGGCCAGACGTGGAGGTGGATGCCAAGAGGCGCATTGCTGCAGACCGTATAGAGCATGAACCATGTACTCAACATTTGGCAAAAAAAACAAAAAAAAGATTATTTCTGAGTGAGCCGAAGTGAGTGCGATCGCTCTAAAGTGTTAACAATCTATAATTTAGTGCCTCTTTGAGGCTTATTAATTATTGTTACATATTCTTGGCATCCTTTAAGGCAGAATCCCCATACAGTCCAGCAGTCCCCCTCTCAACCTAACCAGTCGAGGCAGATGACTGCCCACCTATAGTCCTGGTTCTACTCAAGGTTTCTGCCTGTTAAAAGGGAGTTTTTCCCTTTGCCGCTGTCGCCAAAGTGCTCACTCATGGTGGGTCTCTGTCAATAATATCATAAAGAGTACGGCCCAGACCTGCTCTATATGTAACGTGTCATGAGATGAGATGATGATTTGTAAGCTTCACAAAGATGGTGAGGGTCCGTTGGATTACATTGCATCCTATCTATAACCGATCACCCCATATAAACTCTTAATCTTGTAGCCTGCTCATCCTCCAATGCTGCACCTTATCCGTTTTGCCGCTGCAATGCTCCAATTTCCCCCACAGGGATCAATAAAGTTTAATCTCTCCTTTTTTGAGGTATCAAGAGGTTTTCTGTCACCTTGGTGGCTTGTCTCACAGTGAAGGACACAAGTTCTCAAAAGGGAACTGCGATGTCTGTTCGATCGCTTGAGGTGGGAGGGACAAATGAGATGCACCTCTGTCTGCAACGCATGATGATATGTGAAAGATCCATTATTCCCTCCTCTCAGGAGATTAGCCCAGCAGTCCCCGTGAATTAGCGGCCTCTTCGCTTGCTTTCATTGACTGGCAGTTTTTTCCCCCACCGTGGGACAGAACACTCGTACGTCAGATTTAAACTCATCTTCGCTATTATCTAACAGTGCCACTTGTAGCTTTGAAGGTGCACTGCTTGCGTTTTCTACTTTTCTTCTACATCCAAAAAAAAAGTGATGCCCTCAGGATTATAATTTAGAGCGTCTATTATCCTTTATCAGCCTTGTTATGTGAATAGGGTATTTCTACTTCTTACCTTGTAATCATCGGGATGAAATGATAGTAAACCTTCAACTCATGAATCCGTCACTCAAACTGGATGTCCTGCGTTGTGCTTGATTGTCTCACGGGTACCCAAAGCCCCCCCCCGTAGGTCCAATAGCTCAAAAGTTCAAAGTTGAGCCAGGAAATCGGTCTGGAAACTGTGATGTGACGTTTACAATGGACAGTTTGGGTAATCATTTTAAGTTACCCGGGGGGTGACGTCACTGCATTCACTAATTTCAGCTGTTATCTTGGCGAATACAATATCATTATATGTATAATGTGTCATTATATTGACTCCTTCATTCAATACGTGACGCTGGGACTCCTTAAGTTTAAGGGACAATTGATGAACCTAATGTTATTATCTCTTATGCAAGGAAAATACTGAGTTGTTACCAAACGAAGGTATTTATTTGTGCGCCCATATTCATTTCATTTTAAGGGAAGTGCAAGTTTCCTTTACTGTCATATCTATATAGGTGTGTAAGGAAGTAGGATAAGGTTGCTCTGTGATCATCTGAAGTATAATAAGGATGTAGTTACAGTCCAGCTCCAGTCCAGCAATTCATTCAAAAATCACTGGACATAGGTAGTAAACTGCTACTGAACCCTCAACAACCCTGAGTTGTTGCACCATATGGTCTCGGTATTTCACAATAAACCGAAGCAGTGGTTACGAAAGGGATAGTGGAAAAACAAGTTGTGTGAAACCAGCATTTTCCTATTAACGTGGTTTTTAGATGAAATAAACTTGAGTAAAAGTTCAATACGACAATACTGTCACACTGTGTCCTCCTCCTTTCACTTCTACTATTTCTTCCCATTTCTGTCCATGTCAAACATTCTGACACCACCATATCTGACCAATGATCTTTCTCCTGGTGTTCCTTCATCCTGTCCTCTCTCCTGTCACACTGGGTCGATGTAAATATTGTCGTTTTACTTCCAAATGAATGAATGGATGTTAAACCCAACTGAACATCGCTGAATACATTTTTACACAAATGTCCACAATGTTGTGTTTTGAATTATGGCACTTTGAAAGCTGATATAACATTTCTGCACTTAACCAAAGGAGAACCAAAACAGAATGGCTGCGCTCTTTTACTAGTTGAAGGAGTATCTGGTCATTTGTCTTAGTAAATCTAAAGGAACCAACCTTAACTATGGACGCTGCACACATGGCTGCATTTGCTGGTTTACAGCACGAGCGCCTCTTTCTACTTTGAGCGCTAATGCTTGTCAAATGCTTGTTTATAGTGCACCTTGTTAACCCAGCTAAATCGTCTCTGCTGCCACAGCAATTTATCGCATTTGGTCGAAGGCGGATAATCACCTGCAGAAGTTAAATTGCAATTGGTATATGATGGGGGGGGGGGCAAAAAAAATATCACAGCTTTTCTACAAGGTGCTCTCGTCCCACCTAGTCACAGAGAAACACAATGGGTGTTAGCGAGTCAGTCAAGCATCAATTATTGCCGTTGACATTTGCAGATTTGCGCAAATATCAAAGGGGACTTTTAGGGGTTATTTTCAGTTGTGGAGGTAACATGCATTTTCACCCTGGAGGCAGGGATGCAGAAATAGAGCGTAGATGAATAGACGAGACTGGACAACCGGGGGGAACAGTGATAAATGAGCTGACAAATGTTGTTTGTGTAAGATCATGATAGCCGTGAGAGAGCTATAATCCACACTGGCGAGCCGAGCCAGAGGGCCGCATGTGCTGCGAAGACGGCGGGCTGAAAACGGAAGTGTGTGTGTGTGTGTGAGAGAGAGAGAGAGAAAGAGAGAGAAAGCTGGGCACAGAGAGAGGGACAGCTAATCCATATCATCAGAGGTCTGGCTCAAAGACAACGGGCATTGCTTGCGCCACGTTGAAACGGGGCGCCATCGCACACACGTCCAGAAATTATCGCGGTGCGTCATCGGCGTACGTCCACACATTTTGCTAAGAGCTATTAGCAGGAGGCAGATCGTCCAGGTTCAACTGTCGTGTACATTTATTTTAGGGATCTGCATTCAATTGGGGGAGCCAAGGAAGGAGTTGATGTTCTCACATTACTATGATGATAGGACTCTATTTCGCTTCAAAAATCCTAAAAGTGGTGTTCGTTAGAGAAGATTATCTCGCTGTACAAAACGTTTAAGTATCATAAACCTTTGTTTTGCCACAGAGCTTATTTTCTGCAATACTCCAAAATCCCGTGGAAAAATCCCTGCAAAAATATGTCATCCCTGCAACACTCTATTCAAATATTGTTCCTGCCTCACTCAGCCAGCTGACCATTAAATCCCCCGGCTGCTGTAATGGACCCACAGCGTGCCCCCAGCCCCCCCAACAGCCCTAATTAACTACGTCTTAGTGGTCCAAGCCGTGCCCCCACTCATTTGCATTCTGTCCCAGTTTGAACAGTTTAAGACAATCAATAAGCGAGAGGACCGCTCTTTCATGCTTCCATCTCCCCCGGCGACAGGTGTCGAGCCCTTTTCAATTACTTTGCCTTAAAACGTGGCATTTGGAAAAGTGAGCGTGCAAAGCGTACGTCTCTGAGCTCTTTTAACAGCTTCTTTGATCTCCGTGGATATTTATAAGCTCCGCACGAGGTTGTGTTTGGGCAATAACCGAAGAGAAAGGCGCATCATCTGGATCTTAATAAGGTTTCCTACCAATTACAGTTGGGAGTAAATCTTCACGGAAATGACTGATTTTGCCTGTTTGCTGGAAGACATTGGGACGTTAAATGGGGAAAAGCAGTGACAGTCTGCCTTATTGCAGAAATGGCTCAAGGCATTCTCTCTCTCACGCACACACACACACACACACACACACAAATACTATGAATCGGTATTGTGTATTTCTTCCCGGCACTCCTCTTGAGCCTTATCTACTCTGTCAGCTGCAACGGTTTTAGCAGTTCAACCTATCAGCCCCCCCCCCCCCCCCTTTTTTTTTAACTCTAAATTGCAAGTTCTTGATAATCCCAAATCCTTTGATCAAAGGTTCGGCTTCATAATACTGATAGATATTGTACTCTTCTGGACAGGCTGAGAGTGGTAGCTGTGTGCTTTACAGGAGGGTAGTCAGACGCATAGCAGAGAGGAATGAGACATGCTTAGCAGCAAATGCACGTTCATTTGAAGAGGAGGAGGAGGATGCTTATTTTATTAAAGTCACGTTTTTTTCGTCTGAGCCGCCATCACCGGATCCACCTTGGAAGAACAATAACACGTCGTGTCCGTGGGCTTTGCGGCAAGAAAGCTTTTAAACATACCTCTCTGTTGGCCTAAAATGTCATCTCTCTGTGAGTTTATGTTTTTGTAACAAGGTTACTTCTAAGCTTACTTATAAGGTTTGAGACATGCTGACTTTTAGAGCGGATTTTCCGCCATTTTCCACAATGCAACCAGTGGCTAGCCAGGTTCCAGACCTCTGACCTCACAGCCCACATTTGTAGCAAATTCAAAAAAGGTGCGGTGTTGTGCATGTAACTCCGGGATCTCTTCATGGTTGACCACCCCGTTTATTGTGGTCTCTGATAAACACATTGGGAAATACAACCTCCATGTTTTTTAGTTTTTTTTCCCCAGCCCGATCCAGCAATGAAATCTGGAAACCGGGGGAAACGGCTAGCCTAGCATTGTCCTAAGGTAGCAAAAGCTCACGAAAACGTCACATCACCCTAACAAAAACTGTGGGTGTAAAAATGTCAAGTTGAGGTTTTATGAGGGGTTATGTGCATTATGCTAAGCTAAGCTACCCAAATTCTGGCTTTAGCTCCATATTTAACTGATTCGAGAGTGACATCAATTTCCCTATCTAACTCTCAACATGAAAGCAAATTAGTGTATTTTGCAAAATTTTTGAACGATTATCTTAAAAATGACATATTTCTTCCATGGACAGTTGACTGCTACTAGAAACCACTACCCTCGGCTTCAGACATCAATGGGACAGATACGTCAGTCACAATATAACCCCTCTTCCTAAACAGAAATTGGCTAACATGAACACAATCATTACTGGTGCACCAGTGTGGGAATGTCGCCACAGATTCCAGATTTAAAAACTCTGCATACTGAAATACGGTGATGGTGATAGGCTTAATCAGCATTGCGTGAAGTCATTTTTTGCAACAGCTTGAATGTGGCGGACGTTCACTTACATGCAAGACTCCCGCACTCCAGCTTTAATGCATGTGACGCTTGTTCTTAGCAAGATATTATGACACTTTGTAGAATTTTATATTCCGAAGTCCCATGTGGAAATCCATCTTCCAAACCACCTTTTAATCTACTGAGAAGACTCATAGGGTGTCATCTCTACCGTTGCATTTACATGTCTTTCAAATCCGAAGCTTTAGCTATTTTCTGATGCCTACAAATAGATCTAGAGGCTATAATTACATTGTCCATAATAACTAAAAAAAAGCACCTTTTGATATATTTGGTGGGGATGTCCTGAGCCGACTGGATCTCAATCTGGGCTGATCTGGGCATAATTTAATGGATCGGTATTGACTGAAATAAAGCAGAGCAAAAGAAGATCCTTTCTTTACCGTACTCTACTCATTCTTTACTGTACTCTTTACTGTACTCTTTATTGTTGATGATTCTGGTGACCCACTGACCTAGCCCTAGTGGCACCAACATGCCAGAAATGTCCCCTTTACATGAGAAACATTACAACGTATTCAGGCCAAAATGCCAACTTTGCACGCAAAGTGTCTTGCAATCCAAGAAGCAGATAGCCATAAAATTGTTGTCTTTAAAGAAAACCTTTTTGATTTCAATAACCCCATGACCTTTCCTCTAACACCATCAACATCATCATCATTTTGTGTTTGATGGTTCATATAATTCAGCATAATTGTAAAAACCATTCACTCAAAACCTTGGATAAAGTCTTCAGCCATAGCTGCCTTTTATTTCAACATGTTAGCTTTGTTTTGACAGGATTGTGCAAGATCATTCTGTCCCCAGGGTAATGCATGTGGTAATGTAATGAGCTGCTGAAGTGTTTGAGCAGCGACTGAGCACAACCAGGTAGGGATGAATTCATCAGCTGACAGGAGGGAGCATAGGACAATTAGTTTTATGCCTGGACTGCTCCCCTTGAAGGCTGAATGCTGAAGGTTTTTATAGCCAAGTCCAAACAGTCCATGTGTAATTTACGCCCCAATGCCGACTCCACTGTGAGCACTGTGACACCCACTTAGCGCCTGGCAAGTTACACAAGCTAATCCAAACAGAGATACTGTATATTTTCTGGCTGCAAATAGATGAATTTAAAGCCATTATGAATGAATATGAATGAGTATTCTGATTTGTTAAAACTGCTGAGGTTTCTTCAAGTGATTGTCGAAGAATTGCTTAAGTATGACAATCATTTGCTGACAGTTTTGCCACCATGTGGTGTAATTTATTATCACCAAGTATATATTGATATGTAGAGAAGAGAACAAGGAAAAGCAGACTCATTAAGTGGTTGAAATAATTGCTATAATTTTCATTATAGCACAACATGAGCTTCTAGGTAAGTATGATTTTTAAATTAATTAAATAGAACTGGTAAATCAACTGAATTTATGTAGTCACCCATTCACATACTCGCATACCGATGGGAGCAAGCTACCGTGCAAGGTGGTGGCCTAACCATTTTCGAAGCTATTTGGGGTTCAGCGTCTTGCCCAAGAACATTTTCACAGTGCAAAAGGAACTAAACGTGTGAGGGATGCAAGGAAGCAACACAGGGAGAGTATAGAGCAGAATCTTATCTCAATGGACTCTACAAAGCTATGGAACTCCATGACAGTTATGACCAATATGAGCACAAACAGGAGGCGCCTCATCACTAATGATGTCTTTGCAAAAAAAGCCAATGAACTGAATGATTTTCATCTTGGGTTCGAAACACAGGACTTTTCTTTGGAATGTAATGATGTGCCCGGAGACCATTTCTACTGAACTACTGATTCGAGATTCAGTTTGGTAGTCGACCCACACAAGATTCAGTCACTTCACTTCATCACACCCCAGCATGGCACCCAGTTTTCCAGTGGTCTATGGACTCACACACTGTACCTCTGGAAAAAAAAAATCCATTATTATTCCAGTTCCAAAGAAAACTTGTCCAACTGAACTGAACTGGACCTGCATGTCAGAGTCACCAGTACCCTTTCAGAATCCAGACCAACCAGCACAGGTGCCCCCACAGGGTTGTGTCAGCTCACCAGTTCTTTTTACATTGTACACAAATGAGTGTACGAACAGCCACCCCAGAATACACTGCTATCCTCAGCCCACTGCACAAGTCCTTCAGCCTACTTCACTGAAATAGTGGTGTGATGCCAACCATCTCAGTTCAAATGTGAGGAAAAACTGAGGAGATGGTTCTTGACCCTAGGTCAGTGGGGTCAGGTCTGCTCCTACAAGTACCTTGGCATCCACATGGACAACACCTTTAGCCGGAAGGCCCATGTTGAAAGTTTGCGTTCTCGATTATCCTTCTTATGCAGACGTAGGGTGCATGAGGTGGATCAGAGGATTATGCTTTTATTCTACCAGGCTGTATGAGAGATCGTAGTCTAGGTATGGGATGTCGGCATGGTATGGCAACCTCACTGCACTGCTGTCTGGTACAGACTGCCAATATATGAGCAGTTTGTTCTCAGGCAAAGCACTGACAATATTGTCTGACCCATCTCATATTCTCCACGCCGAGTACGGGCTCTTACCCTCTGGCAGACAATATAGAGTACCCCAATGTAAACTCAAGCGTTTCAAAAACTAATTTGTGCCTACCTCAATTAAAATTTTAAATGACGTCGCTTGAGGCTGCAGAGGTTGTGCCAGAGCTTTCGTGGCGTTCTCATCAATGGTTGTGTAATATGTGCAATAGGCGTAATTCAGAATCTTGCTCCTTTGTTTATATATATACATACAGCTACATATGTGCAGCATTTGAGTCCAGGACAAATTTCCTTACGGCGGCAATAAAGTATATCGTATCGTGTATATCATATAACTTGTGGACAGGGGGAGGCGGGTTCAGAACCATCGACCCCGCGATTAAGTGAGGTTGGTGGTTTGGAACCAAATTGGTTTCATGGAACAACAAAACACATTACATTCAATATTTAATGATTACTAACAATGTCTGTGCATGTTTCCATTCATTATCTTCATGTAAATCGATTCCAGACACGATGTGACAGAACGACAAGCACTAGTAACTTTGATACATCATGTCTTGGTACTCCTTTCAGGCATCTGTACGTTCTCTTTTTTTTTATTATCAGCAATTACAATGACATCAGCAGACAAGAATGACGACGCTTGAAGACTTTTTTTGCAAAACCCCCAGAGGATGGAACGTTGAGTGCCGGCATGACAGGATGCTTTGCGGAAGACGCAGGCGTCGGAGAAATCTGAAAACTTTTATAGTGTATCACCATTTTTTAATTTCTGGCACTTTATTTATTTTTTATGTATAAATTGAAAATTTGCGTGAACGTGGTGGACGGAAACCTCCTGTAGTCCATGTCTGGTATCTCTGGCTATAGCTTAGTATAGCTAAGTAGCTACATTGAACACTTAGAGGCTTCTGGTCTGATGACTGTAAACTGGCACAACCGAGTTTCCTGTCTGTGCCATATGTTTGTTACTGGATGGCTGGATGTGGTGTTCCAGATGCACAGTATGTTACAAATATTATTCTGTGTTCAAAAATGACCACATGACTGACTAAGGTTTCAGCACCTGTGACAGTCGGCTGGTACTCACACATCTCTTCATCTAACATCTGGAGTCTGAGATTACATTTTGTAGTTATATTTAACATTATAACTACTGAACACATTTTACAAACCATTCATTAACAGCTGAATTAACTTAATTTTAAGGCAGCGTTAAGTATTAAGTGTTACGTTTTTTGGAGGTTGCTCAGTTTGTCTAAAACGGCTTGTTTCAGACGGAGAGGGAACTGAGGGGCTGCATGAAGGGCCCGGAGAAGACACATAAGGACTTTTTTCCAACTGTGACTCATGCAAAGCTGCTCTAGCGAAGTCCCAGAATAAAAATATAGAGCTGGAAATGAGCATAACATGGGGCCTTTAACATTACAAAGATCGAAGGGCATACAGACTTGTGTCACGATGGAAACTCCAAAACCCTGTAAAATGTTATTAGTTAAAATGATAATGAGTTGAGTACACACGGGCATGTGTGTTCATTAGTGTGTGTGTTTGCTTGTGAAGTAGGATGTGTTCACTTGCAGGTCCCTTTTTTTTTTTTTTGCACAGGTGCTATGTGGAGCATAGGGGAAAGCACAAAGTGGTGAAGCAGTAATCACAGAGCAGGTGTGTCGTTTACCGAGAGAGGCACACCGTTTTTTGAATGAGCGGAGCGACCATACGCCTTTTGTTTGTTTGCATGAAATATGACTAACAATAGCAATGACATCTTTAATAATAACTATGATTAATAGTGATAATTGTAGCGATGAGAGTCAAGCAGGCCCATGGCGGCGGTGGACCACCGATCCACAGGAACCTGCGAGACGAGAAAGCACAAAGAAACTCTGGGGGAAGATGTAAAGTTAGTAACATGCGTTGGAGGGACATGAATGTGTAAAGATGGAGAGGGAGAGGAGGAAAGCTCAGTGCATCATGGGAAGTCCCCCCCAGCAGTCTAGCAGTTAGTCAGGGTAATCAAGGTGAAGCAGGTGGAGCTGAGGTGTGCAGGACCACTAAGGAGCTGGAGGGTCACACGTGACAACATCAAACAGTATGTTGTAGTAGTCCATTATATATATATATGTGTGTAAATATGACTAATAATAGTAAATGTAGAGTCAAGAAGGCCCATATCTTGACCTGACAAAACAAGAAACGTGCAAGCCACTGAGGGGCTTCTGTACCGGTACTCGCCTAATTGACGGTGTGGCCTTCATGTAGCATGTCGGTTAAATAATTCATATCCCCAAACGTCTGTGCGGTCCACTCAAGCTAGTTTATTCGTACACCCCGCCAAGTCCATCCACACAGTGTACAACGCAGCCCTCGGCTAACGCCAAACACGAGACACAGCGGCAGAAGCATTACGTCAGAATTTTCCTCGAGAAGAATGGCGCCTAGAACGACAGTCAGCGTCACCCGACGAGACTCAGGTGCATGAAGATGCCGCCGGATACCTCCGGCTCAAGTCCGGCTTCTTCCAAACAAGCTTTTTAATCCTCATCATAGTTGGTACAACTGTGCTTTGCTCTTGTCGACTCCTGCTTCCTTTACATTCGCGTGGAAAGTAGCAGACGACTTTGAAAGCGACGCATAAAAAGCAGAAGTCGGTGCGTGGAAGTGTCTGACGCTCAAAGTCTCACGACCCCAGACATGGGACCTGCAAAATTTTGTGTTTTTAAATGCTGGTGTGGCCAGGCCTTTACTCGTATCTTAGGCTTTTGTGGATTTTCACAACCCCCGCCATCAAAGGACGGCCAACAGCTTCCTTTTATCTGTCGAAGAAATGCTCCATGAAATATGTCATGGCTTGGGAAGACGATAGCGGGAATGGAGAGGGGATACTGGGAGCTGTTTGCTTACAAGTGGAAGGAACTAGGTGAACACCTCTATGCAACTGATGACTGTAGTAGGAGTCTAAAGACCCAGTGACAAATCCACTATTAGCTTTTTTTCCATGTCACTGGTAACATTCCATATTTTCTCCGGGGTAAAATCGTTGCGACAACCACTATATGAGATAAACAAGACACGAGAAAGACAAACTGGCTGATGTTATGAACGTACGGGATAAGCGGGTGGAGCACTTGCTGTGACCGGAAATGACTGTGGATGAATGACTGGTTCCATTCAGGCAGCATGTGCCTGGCAAGCCAGCGACACAGTGGAATACGGAAGGCAACGTGGCCTGGAACATTCTACATTCCGTGCATGCAGGTCAGACTTGGGGACAATTTCTTGACTTGGTACCTAAAAACTGAAAAAATGACCACAGGGGGCCACAGTGAGGGAAAAACAAGTCTGTACATCTACTGCAGCACCTTGAACAGAAGTATTCGAAGTTTGCTTGTCTGACACCGCCACTCTCGTGTTTTACTTTCCCCCCAAAAAAAAAAAAAAGAAATCATAAAATCACAAAATGTATGGGGACTGTGACGACCTTTCCAGGGACGCAGCCTCTGCACCCATTGTGAGGGCCGTTCTAATGGAGGGAACCAGCAATGGGAAGCATAATGTAATATGTGTCGTATCGGACCTTGACATGCTCCGAATCCAAAAAGGACAGACGCACGCACGAAAAACCCACGTACTGTCAATCACATGCAGCATTAAAGGACTTCCGTGTTAAGTATATAGACAGAAACTGAGATGCAGTAAAATTAAATAAAATTAAGTAAAATTTGGCGCTGAATTGATTTGAACTGAATCAAGCCTTATAAACAAAATATGTAAGAATTACGGGGTAATCAAATAGAACATATACACATGCAAATTGAATTGAAGTAATGTTGAAAAGGTGTGAATTACGTTAAATTAAGAATTGAAGGCCAGTATTGTCTGCAGTTGGCCTCGTCAGTCACGTTTCATCATTGGGTTTTGCGTAAAATATGACAAAATGTGTGTGTGTGTGGGGGGGGGGGGGGGGGGTTGGGGGTTTTTGGGTTGAAAATGCCCGTTATATTGCCAACACTGGACTGACTCCGTGCTAGGCTGGTGCTGACCAATGAAAAGCTTGCTCGCGGCCACCTATGACGTGTTATATGAAGCCAGTGACAAGGCAGTTGGTAGCCCCCCTTCACCACGCCTACCACTAGCCACGCCTACGCCTACGTTTATTACTTTCCTGTATCTGCATATCTCCTCGCTGAATGCAACTCATTACGAAACCTGCTCAAACTGGCGTCGACACTCTTCTCAACTCTTCCGGTTTCTGAACTTCAACCCGCCAGTATTATCTGTCCCTTCGCTGTCATTTTGCACGGCCTAATTATGCTGAAATCCATCCTTTTTCCCTCCGACGTTTCATTTGTCATACCTATTATTAGCTTCACTGTCTTATCATCTTACATTACACAGCGCCGCACATAACAAGTGATTCAAAGAAATTGAATCATTATTCAAATATCTATTTTAGTCAGGCTTCCTGTAATGTTTCCGTACAGTACACTCACCTGTCAAAGCCGGAATGACATCCATTCAGCCTCGCCGGCCGTGTGCTCCTGTGTGTGTGTGTGTGTGTGTGTGTGTGTGTGTCCATGCTGTGTGTGGCATTTGGTGTCTTGGCTTATCTGGCTGTGGAGAGAGCTATGAGAGCTTGCTGTGTAATTGAAATGTCATGCGTACAGGAGAGGGGTTTGACTGAACGGGAGCCTTTAGCCATGCCCCAACGAGCCCACGACAGATGAGCAACAGCTTCCCCAATGAGAAGTGGCATTCCCCAAACTCATTCCTCCTCCTCCTCCTCTGCCGTCCTCCTCCTCCTCCTCCCCCCTCGTCTGTCACCCCGTCTCGGCTCCTCCGCTCTGCGCTCTTTGTGATTCCCTCCCTGCCTATCTGCAGTCTAACAGTGATTAACGACAGCGCCTGCTAGTTGCTGAAATATTAAAATAAATGGTCGGCTGCATCGGGGTCTGAAGGAATGCCAGTGCATTTATCATTTTTATCTGAGGCTAAACTATTGTGTTATTGATGGTGGCAGCGGGCTTGCCATTCAACTGCAGTAATGCAGGTGGCGAGGAAACTCCCGGGGTTTGATTGCTGCCAAGCGGGGAGACAACACAGCATAATTCATTTTCACATAATCCACAGTGATTAATAATACTGTTCTGCATAGTATATTCGCAAGCACACACACACACACACACACCCCTCCTCTCTCTCGCAATTTTTGTCATTACAGGCCTGTCCACAAAGAATAAAACAATGATGCTGAGGCTCCATAATCATACCTCATCTGGGTAATAATCAATGAAGTGTCCTCTTCAAATTGGGCTGTCAATTGTAGTATATTATATGATGTTTAGGAATATTTCAAAAATACGTTAAGTTCCAACATTTCTGCTTTAACTGGGAACACTGTGCGTGCATTCCTCCTTTTATGCATTTCAATATGCAAGAACTGGGTTGGAGCCTTGTCAATAGTTGCGTGTTTCCCCATTGTAAATATTCATGTTACCTGTGAAAATGTTTTTTTTTTAAATTTGTTTACTGTTAACGTCATTCATTTTTTTGGGTGGGGGGTCAAAACAAGGTTGGATGAGCTTTTAAATTGGACAAGTGCCATACCAAAGAGGCTTTAGGGTTCCATAATAATAAGGCTATGAATTTGTAAGACACCTTGATATTAAGACCCAAAGCTGAAAATGGGTTAATGGCTTCGGTGGTTTGATGGTTTTTAGCCATGCTAGTAGTGTGGCTGGCTGCAGGGATGTCAGGTCGGTCCACCACCTTGGCGAGGACTGGATTACCTTGACCACTGTTGGGTGGTGATCCCCTGGCTTTTCCTCTAGTGCCACCGTGTTTGCTTTTTAGCTGACTTTCCGTCTACCATCATCATCATCATCATCAGAGTATTTGAGCACCGGGGCCACCTTTCTAGGGAAAAAGGGTTGGATCCTCCTGATGGCGAACCAGAGTAATCTACAGGAGACTGGGTCACACCCAGGAAGGGTTGCAAGTTTAGTCTTTGTTACGTTCCCTGTTCCTCTGGCTTTGTGGATCTCAAGTGTAGGTCCTCATCCTCCGTGGGGTTTTGGCTGGTGAATCTGGGGACCTGCAGCCAATCACGGTCTGTCTGGGGTATTAAAAGGCTAAGGAGCTGCACTTTTAGGCCTCGTGGGACACTTTTCCTACCTACTTACATCCAGATTGTTTGTGTATTTTGAGCTATTTTGTCCACAGCTCGTGTGGGTTCACGTTAATGCCATTTAGCTGTTGGATTTCTATGCAGTGGTTAGCACTGTCGCCTCACAGCAAGAGGGTTCTGTATTTGAGTACCCTTCTCCGGGTACTCCGGCTTCCTCCCACAACCCAAAGACATGCAGGTTTGGTTAATTGGTGACTCTACATTGCTTGTAGGTGCGACTGTGAATGGCTGTCTGTCTCTATGTGTCGGCCCTGTGATAAACTGGTGACTCGTCCAGGGTGTACCCCACCTCTCGCCCACTGTCAGCTGAGACTGGCTCCAGCCCACCGCGACCCCGCAAAGGATAAGCAGGTATAGAAAATGGATGGAAGGATGGATTTCTGTTAATTGAGTAATTGTTTGAAGTTGTTTGAACCTTTAACTCCTTGCACAAAATGTTCTTATTGGGTAGTTTATTTAGTATTGTGGTTTTGTTTCTACTCAGGCCTGTCCCAAGGCTCTCCCTGATGCCTGATTTCAGCTTCCACATGTGGCAATAAAAGATTGAAATACTGAAAAGTAGACTAGTTTTGCGTCACTCCCCTGTCCACTGGACCAACTCGGGTTCGTAACAGTCATATCCAGGGGGAACGTTAGGTGCTTCCTTGACATCCATTCCTTGAGAGATGTTCTCCTCCACTTCAGTGTCAGAAAAGGGGGAAAAAAAGAATAGCTGCGTGTCATCAGCGTAGCAGTTGTAGGAGAAGCTATGCAAGTATAGGGGGTAGGGTTCTCGTGTAGAGGGGGGAAGAGGAATGGACTAGGACTGAGCCTTAGTCTTGCTATTATGAGTATAATAATACTATTATTACTATGATCATTTTAACCTTCCACCCTATAACTATACTACTGTATCGCCTATATTGCATGCTGAACAACTAACTGGACATATAACAGACTGGATTACTTTTTTTTATCAATACAATATGTTTATATAGAACATATATGTTCAATGCCAACTTATTTGATGCTTTCCCCAACAATATCTGCTCCTGGCACATTGTTGGGAATATACCTGGAGCATCTTTCATAGTTTTATGGTTATATTGAGGCAACTCAAAGTAGTTGTTTGAGGTTGGAGAAATACATTTGAAGCATGAGACACTGACTTTTAACACAAGCGACGATATTTCCCTGATTTAACCGAATGTTTTATTTTGTCAAAAATGTCAAGGCCAAAAAAAGCAACCATCGTCCGGTGTTTCACAAAAACGGCAAAGATTCAAAGACTCGAAAATCAAAAGGAATACATATGTGTGTAGCAGAGCTTTGTTTTTTCTTCTTTCATCTCCCATTAATCACCTCATGACCCCTCAGTTTTATCTTGTGACCTTTTGGAGGAGCCTGACCCCGAGGTTGGGAACCACTGGTCCACCTCGAGCAGCTACAACAGTAAAATGCCACTTGATTACAACATCACATATAATAATTGTAGGAGCCAGTGTATGTTGAGACATCATCTCTATTTGCAAATTGTGCAGGCCGCATTCCACGTGTTGCAATCAGAGCTGCAACGATTACTCGATTAATTGACTCCTCGACCGAAAGAAAATTAGTTGCCAACTATTTCGATGATCGGTAAATTGGTAAATTTTTCATGCAAAAATGTCAAACGTTTGCAGGTTCCAGCTTCTTAAATGTTAGGATTTGCTGCTCTTTTTCTTTGTTGTTTATGACAGAGAATGAAGAGTCTTTGGCTTTTGGACTGTTGGGTCGGACAAAAAGAAAACATTTGAAAGCCTCACTTTGGGCTCTGGTAAAACTTTTTGACATTTTATAGACTAAATGGTTAAACGATTAATCGAGACAGATTCATCGATAATGAAAATAATCGTTAGTTGCAGCCCTAGTTGGAATGTCCTGTGCTGATGCTCCTGTTTGTCGTTATTGTGATAATTATGATTTTACTGCACAGCGAGTACTTTCACTTTTGATTCCTTTCGTACATTTGCCCTGCTAACACTTTTGTACGTTTATGCACCGCCAACTTTTTGTTTTTTCGTTTAACATTATTATTTACAGCTCCTCAAAAGAGGCTAAAATGTAATATTAGTCAAAGATAAGGCGGTAAGGCACAGAGCTATTTGTAGCAAAGATGCACATACATTTTGAATCATAAAGCTTTTTTTTTGTATGTTCTTCATTGTGTCCCTCCCCATTTCTAAACTCAAACCTACGCCCTTGTAGTGAAGTATTTTTACACTGTTGTATTCTTACTTTTACTTAAGTTAAGGATCTCCGTACTTCCTCCACCGCCGAGGAAATCGGTGTGAGAATGATGCATCCGCACGGTGCTGTGAAGAAAAAAAAAAAAATTGAACAGCTGTGTCTCGACTGATTGCACACAAAAGGGCCATTTGTTAGCAACTCAGCAACCACATTCTGGTTCCAGTGGTGTGGCTCTGTTGGGATTTTCACCAGCTGTTTTCGGTAGGAGGAGAAGGAGCTGTTTGAAGAGAAAGTGAAACCCCCCACCCCCAGAGCAGCAAGTGAAGACAGGCCTATTGTTTTCCAAGGTTAGCCCGTCCACCAGAAAGTCTAATTTCACAGTATAAATGAGTTTTTTTTGGGTGTCAAACAGAAGTTTATGTTACCACAGTCTCCCCCAGTAAAACATGTTATAACACCGTGGTAAGGTAATCCACCATCTCAAGTCGCTCGTATGGAGCAAATTGCTGTGAAATTTGAAGGAATTTGAAGAATATTCATCTCTCCGGTCACTTTATGAGCAACCTGTTATCTGTCAGACTCTGAAAATAGTGTCCGACCCTCATCATATCCTCTGCTCCCGTCCCAGCTTTTATCATCTGCTGCAGGATTTAGGGCTCCTCGGTGTAACCTAAATTACTACAAGTACACTTTCATACCTGGGGCAGTAAAAAGCTCTCAACATCGATGGGCGTTGTTGACCACAGGGGTTGTCCCAATACTCTTCGCTGCCAGTGGTAGAGGTGTGGAGAGTAAGTGTACTGTGGTGATAATGGTACTGTGTAATTATAAGCAGTGGTGGAGTGCAGGGTATACGGCGCATACCTACTTTTTCTTTAGTCGGCATTGCGTATACCCTCTTCTAAATCCCCTCTGATGTGCATCATTCTGTGGGCCAGTGTTGATCCTAAGTCCCTGAAGTCGAGCAGCAGAAGAACTGGCGACAATGTGCAAATGCTACGGGCCCATTTGTGGGTAAACTAGATGTGCAGGAGTAGTTTTACATGTCCCTGTGTGTAACGTATACCCACTTCTCCAGACACAACCGACACCACTGATTTTAAGGGTGCGTGCCCAAGATAAGTCGAGTGTACGTCCCTTCTCGGACAAAGTATATTTTATCTTATACCCCGGACAGAGAGAATACTCAATTCTTGATTGGCCAGTGAATGTGCATAAGTAATAATAATAGAAGAAGAATAGACAGTAATCAAATTAATAGCATAATTCAATTACATTAAGAGCCCTCCACTCTCTAAAATTTGGATACATAGTGAGGAAAACAGTCAAATATAGCAGTAACGAAAAAATAAAAAGAAACAGACATAGAATTAACAATGACATATTACTGTACATGGGATTACTCTAATCACTTCACATCACTATCCACACAGGCAAATAATGGCTGGACGTCCCGCACAACTTAAAAAAAAGATCAAATGAAATACAATAACGAACGAGACGAACGACTGCAAGTGAACGAAAAAACACGAGCTGATTACAAAACGAGAAACTTTAATACAATAATATAATATTAGTCAAGGCTCCAAACATGGTGCACTGTATTTACTTTACTCCGTTTTGCTTATGCGTCTGATTTCTGAGAGCTTGGTGTTTTGCCCAGCACGGGCTGTCTGAAACAGCAGTGAATAACAATTTTGGAGATGACAGCTAAAATGTATAACATATTTTTAATTGCATACACAGTTTTTTATTCTTTTTGTTTTGTTAAAATGACATTTCCTCTGAGTCACAGACAGACAGAGAAACTGAATTTCCGTGCCCTTGGAAATGACTGCCGGGTATTAAATAACACTGTAACTGCGATGAGTGTGTTTCAATGTGGATTCAGCTGGCATTTGCTAGGAGCTGACAACTGCAAATGCAGGGACTCAGCAGTGGTGCACTCTTACTCACCGTTACCAAACTCACATCTCGCTCAAGCTCTAAATACTGTACGTTGCGCTGGACATGAACGCACCCACACCTCAGTGTGCTGCTGATTTTCTCCAGCCGGTTGTGTAATAATCCGCAGCTTGCTTTGACACCTGTGAGACGCAGCCACCCAATCAAGCCTCGCTTGTAGAACGTGCTATTTTGCTCTACCCAGGAAAGCAATTGTTTCAGAACATTTTACAAAACTGGACTGGATAAAAAAAAAAGAAAACATTTCATTACCCACTGAAGTGCACAAGGGACTTTATCCAGTCCCACTATGTGGGGCTCTCTGGCTAAAATGCCTGCTTTGCTCACACAATATCTCATAATTAAAGACTACCATGACATTTGCTGAGCACATTTATGCTCATTCCATCGTCGCCTTAAATACACTTTTTTTCTTTTCTTTTTTTTTTAGCCACAATACATTCACTCAAATGGGTCAGCTGGGCTGGCGGACGCCACACGTATGGAAAAATTGAAAACATCCTGCAAAAATCGGATAAAGCTTCAGTCGTACTTTGTCAGCTTCAGTTGCAGTTTGTCAGCTTCAGTTGTAGTTTGTCGGCGTCAGTTTGTCTGCTTTAGCTACATTTTAGCTACTTCAGTTGTAGTTTGATAGCTTTAGTTGTAGTTTGTCAACTTCAGTTGTTGTTTGTCAGCGTCAGTTTGTCTGCTTCAGCTACATGTTAGCCCCTTCAGTTGTAGTTTGTTAGCTTCAGTTGTAGTTTGTTAGCTCCAGTTGTAGTTTGTCAACTTCAGTTGTAGTTTGTTAGATTCAGTTGTAGTTTGTCAACTTCAGTCGTAGTTTGTCAGCTTCAGTTGTAGTTTGTCAGCGTCAGTTTGTCTGCTTTAGCTACATTTTAGCTGCTTCAGTTGTAGTTTGTCAACTTCAGTTGTAGTTTGTTAGCTTCAGTTGTAGTTTGTCAACTTCAGTTTGTCAACTTCAGTTGTAGTTTGTCAGCGTCAGTTTAGTTTGTGTGCTTTAGCTAAATTTTAGCTGCTTCAGTTGTAGTCTGTCAGTTTTGGTTTCAGTTTGTTCTTCATTGTCCCTTGTCATTCATCAGCTCCAGCTATAGCTCAGTAGCTTTAGCTCTACTTTGTCAAATTCAGCTGTTATCCATCAGGACCATTTGTCCTGATGGATAACAGTGCGGTGCTGCAGCACTGTTATCCATCCAGCATTTGTCCTGACCCATGATACATCTAAAAGAGTAAATGAAGGTCTGGTGACCTGTCTATTGTGTTACTCATAGTGCTGACTTAAAGAAGGAAAGACAAACGTGGCTACCGATGCAGCATATTGCAATCCTGATATTAAAAAAAAATAGATGAGTGATGAGCTACTACTGAAAAGAATCATTTTATGTTTCTATGGACGCATGTAGCAATGGACAATAGATGAAACTAGAATTATTACTGATTCAATCTAAATGATTTAAGACAGGTGCAAGATTTACTCACTGTTGCTGCCTGAAGACAAATCCCACCAGAAGTAAGAGAAGCATGAAAAGCCACCTAGCAAAAAGCATGGATGGCGATACTAACCTCTTCAAGGGGAGTCTGAGCAGCACGTGGCCTCAATGTAAATGGAGGCTGTCATCCGTTTGGCTTTAACTCATGACAAAAGGTTAAAGAAACCATCCCCATTATTTTCCTTTCTCCATTTTAGACTTTGAACAGCCTCATCTTCCATTTGCAAATTGGATGGGCTCTGTGGTACAGTCATCAAAATGAAATTGCACACGCACGCACACACACGCACACAGCGAGATACAGTCCTCGGCCTCTCTTGTATTGTTATATTCATTATCTTTATTGCTGAAACAGGCAACATGCTATTTCACGTGTCATTATGGCCACAGATAATGTATTTTTTCCTAATATTTGTTTCTCAACCAGCAAAACATTTTATCCATTGTTCTGAGCCAGTCTTCAAGCTATATTAAACTGCAGGTAACCATGGCAACAACACTGATGCTACATGACTAACATGGTTTGAATTATGCTTTTCTGAGTGTGTGTGTGTGTGTGTGTGTGTGTGTGTGTGAACCGGACACTCATTGAGACAAACACTTACAGACGAAACAAAACATACTTTAATACACATTCTCCCGCGCGTGCGCTCTTTTACTGAGCGTCAACAGGGTCAATTGTGGCCAATTCACACAGGCTCCACCTAATCCGTCACCACAATCCTTCCGTCTAATTTGACGTAATAATAATAATAATAATAATGCATAGGCGCACAATACAATACCAAAGCAGCTCACAGTTGTAATACTAAAAAAAACCCACCTTGCGACATGTCAGTTAAATTAGTTGCAATAACAAGCAGGTGTTGAGGTCAGACAGACCAGTGACACACATCTATCAAAGCTTAGCCATATAGCCATTAAGCAATAGTACAAAAAAATATATATGCGTTTTTATCGCATACATTAAAACACAGAATGAGAAGAAATATCTAACCTGTGAGCAGATGTCTGGTGTCTGAGGATGACGATGAACGATGGCCTCCTTTAATCCATCCTCTCGCAAAGGGCGGAAGGTCTTAGTTGTCCAGAGGAGGGCCGTTGAGGGCCCCCAAAAAACAACAAAGCAGGTAAGACTTTTGCCTCGAAGCCTGTCTGTCCTTGCATGATGAGAATACTGGCTCTTGCCATAAGAAGTCTTCTCAGTGGTTTTCCTCAGTTGTGTCCTCCCCGTCTCTGAATCCGCGCTAGTTAGTCACTCCCATTAGTTTTGCTGGATCTCCTGTATCCCTCTCTCCGAAGAGAAAGAGGCTGTCTCTGATTGGGCCAGAGACGCTGGTCTAGAGGTCTCAAAAGACAAATCTCCCCGTCAGGAAATCGTTTCGTCAGTCAATGACGATTTCTGTGCATGTGTCCTCGTACAGTGCTTTCATCCGAAGTGATGCTAATGGGAACACCAAGTGATTGGAATCCGGCTATCGCTGCATTCAGTTCATTACGTTTCATGGGGACACTCATTTTTTTGTGTAAGCCAGCCTTTCCTTTGCAACAGCATAAGCTCAGCATCGCTGACCTGATCATTTCCTGCCTCACACTAGCACCCATTTCCTCGATTTTGAATTCCTGGACGTCAACTTCAGTGACTGCCTGCCCCCCTCCGGGGGGGGGGGGGGTTGTCTGTTGACAACCTAGGGGCTCATAGGTTGTCAACAGACAAGGAACTCAAACAAACTGACCACCCCAAGATGCCAAAAATGAGAGATATGGGAAATCACCAATCCCCTATATTTGCAGACTCCTAAATGAAAGCGGATTTTAGATTTCAGATTTGTGATAGGAGAGTTTTCTTTTTTTTTCGTCTACTTTAAACTATTTAGCATCGCCATCTTATTGTAGCAGATTCCTCGTTTGCTCCGCTGGCTTCGTTATCTTTGACTTTCTTTGGAAATCCAAAGTTAGTAAGAAGATCTGCCTGCAATCTGCCTGCACATTTTCCACAAAATGTGTCCTTGGTCTTCAGGTGGCCATTTGACGGAACAGTGTGCACGCTGGATCGTTGCATATGGTTCAGTGTTTCATGGGCAGCGTATGAGTGAGTGACACCAGCTACTCGCAGCGGCGACTCAGTAAGTTGTGGAACATGACGGCAGGAAATCTGCAACCTGAGGTGAGCTGCAATTTTTTCACACTTTATTTATTTTATTTTTTTTATAATCAAGCAAGTTGTCAAGGCTGAAGGGCTTTATGGCAGTGTTGACTCTTCTCGGAGGCCTTGTCAGCGCCATAAAGGCGGCTGTGGTCTCAAACAAATACTCTGCGGAAATTAAAGCGATTCAGCGACGACCTGGTTCATCCGACTTGACAGCTATTTAGATAGTCAGATATGTGTATGTGATGTTTGTCTCTTCAGTCATCTTTTTTTTTTGTTGTTGTTTTTGTTTTTACATCCACTCCTGATGTCACACGGGTGGAAAACTGCAAAGTTGAATGTCAACCAAGGTGAGGACATTTTGTTGGCCAACATGACATATCATGACATTGGCTATATGCAAAATCAACCAACTAATTAGTCTGTTTGTGAGTGCTGTGCATAATTTCATAAGCAACTCGGGGTAATGGCTGGTTGTAAGTTCATTCATAAGAAAAATAAATACAAGTCAATGGTTCATGGGTTAACACTTGAGCATTGCTCTGTGATGAATACACGATATTCAAAATTGCATGAGGTGGACATACTCATGTGGATAGTCTCTAATCTTCTAATCAATCTATTTGGTAACGCTGCACGCCAGAGTACGTAAGTATTGAGGTTACTTGAAAGGGAAAAAGTTACAGAGGTGCATTTCCTGTCTAGATAACTGCTCGGGATACAGGCCAATGGCCTGTGCACTTCTGAGATCCTAATGTTTTTTAAATATTACTGCCATTTATTACAAAATAATCATCCCAGGAAGAACGGCGGCATCAGGCTTTTCAGCAAAGAAGAACCAAGAAACCATATCTGTTTACGCTCAAGTGACAGCGCCCTCTGGTGGCCGAGAAGGAAGACCGCAACAGAGCCCACAGAGGGAGGCAGTCGGGGTGGATGGATGAGTTTTTTCCAAGTGTGACCACGACAGTTCCATAACCTCATCCATGTATTTATTACTGTAACCATGACAACGAAGCTCCCCTAACCGTGATTTGTTGTGATGTGGTGTGTGTGATGTGGTTACACAGGTGTAGCCTTTCCGTAACCTAACCAAACCTTGACCACAGCGTCGTCACTCATCACAAAACGCATTCATTTTCAACAGTGATTTTCAGCAAATAATCCTGCTCCTGCTGATAGGCGCGTCGGTTTGCAGACTAGTTTGTGTAGTTTTAGAGGGCACAGGCAGACGTTGTAGTTTGTAATTTGGAGTGTCTCCCACCACAGTCTCAAGAGCATGGAAGAGATTCCAGGAGACAGGCAGTTACTCTAGGAGAGCTGGACAGCCCCGACGTTGTCAGGCATGCTTACAAGCATGTGGGGGCAATACACAGTACTGAGTACCATTTTGAGTTGCTGCAATGGAATTTCAGCAAAATGGACTAGCCTGCCGCATCATTTTTTCTCTTTGATTTTCAGGGTGTCTTTGAATTCAGCCCTCTGTAGGTTGTGTTGTGGAAAATTCAGTGACTTGCACAGTTTTCGAACAGTACTTTCAGTGCAGGAGGTTGCTGTGGCTCAGGCCTGCCAGGACTTAACAGGATGCACTGAGCTCTGTAACCGGTCTTGGTTACAGTGACTCTGATGAATCAGTGGACATCAATGGTCCAGTGACTCGTTTAACGAGGTTAATGTGTGGAAAGACTTGATTCAAACCTGATAGAGCAAGCAACACGCTATAACACCACCACTTATCCAATCCAGTGAATACGGTAATGCTGATGGCGTTCATGGAATCAACGACTATTTGTAATGTTTAAAAAGACTTGAAGAAAATCAAGCTTTGTAACCAGAGTCGGTTACAGTGACTCTGATGAATCAATGGACATCAATGGTCCAGTGATTTCTTCAATGAAGTTAATGTGTAGAAAGACTTGAATCAGCAACTATTTGTAAGACAAGACAAAAGACAATCAAGCACACCCTGATAGACAAAGCAAAGGAATATCAGCTCCCTCATTCCAGCAAGTATCAACACAGTGAGGATTTAACTAACCAAGTCTTACCTCCATAAGCTTTCATGTGCCGTTTTTTGCAGGTAGGAGACCCCGGGTTCAATCCACTGCATCTCCATTATGTTTTAATATTGACCATTACTGTGCAGGACTCCAAACTGTGGTGATATGTTACACCTATTCATGCTCCTTCATTCCCCAGCCCTGAGACATACACCAACACGTCGTTCCCTGTCCCTTCATATAGTATAGAAAAAAAAACCCAGGACATTTATTTGAGCTTCCATGGCGATGGTGGTATAGTGGCGAGCAAAGCTGCCTTCCAAGCAGTTGACCTGGGTTCCATTCCCAACCATCGCATAGGAATGTTCTTGGGCAATGCTAGCTGCATAGTTTTTCACAAAATCTACCTTGACATTAATACTGTTGCCCACATTGACAGTTTCAACCACAAGGCATTTGAGCTCTCTGAGTCCACACAGAATACTCCATACGTTAACTATTTAACAGAGAACACAGTGCACCAGAGGCTGGTGAGAGTGTCATTGGTTTCGAAGGTGTTTGGTCACAAACTAAAGTATGACACAAATTAAAATCTTGACCTGATAAATGCCCAAATTATTTAGTAACATTTACAGGACCATGTTGTGGAAAATTCAGTGACTTGCACAGTTCTCGAACAGTACTTTCAGTGCCGGAGGTTGCTGTGGCTTAGGCCTGCCATGACCAACCCCTCGTTATGCTGCTATAGGACTAGACTGTTGGGGGACTTACCAGGATGCACTGAGCTCTGTAACCGGAGTCAGTTACAGTGACTCTGATGAATCAGTGGACATCAATGGTCCAGTGACTCGTTTAACGAGGTTAATGTGTAGGAAGACTTGATTCAAACCTGATAGAGCAAGCAACACGCTATAACACCACCACTTATCATGTGTATTCACAACAATCCAGTGAATACGGTAAGTCAGTGGCCATCACATTGTTTGTGATACGTATCCATCTGCAAGAGGAGGAGGTTGTTGTGGCCGAGTGGTTAAGGCGATGGATTAGAAATCCATTGGGATCTCCCCGCGCAGGTTCGAATCCTGCCAACAACGTTGTAGCTTTGTTTCTTATATTCTTACTGCAGTTGGTTAATTCAATTCAGTTTTATGTATATAGCACCAAATCACAACAAAAGTCATCTCATGACACTTTACAAATAGAGCAGGTCTAGACCGACTCTTTATAATGTTATTACAGAGACCCAACAGTTCCCACCATGAGCAAGCATTTTGGCGACAGTGGCAAGGAAAAACTTCCTTTTAAGAGGCAGAAACCTCGAGCAGAACCAGACTCTAGGTGGGTGGGGGGGTCATGTGCTTTGACCGGTTGGGTTTGAGAAAGAGAGCGAGAGAGAGAGAGAGACATAGAGAGGGAGGGAGAAAGAGAGAAGGGGAGAGACAGACAGACAGACAGAAAGAGACAGAGAGAGAGATAGACGTAGAGACACAGATAGACAGACCGGCAGACAGACAGGCAGAGTCTGAGTATTTACAGCTATTTGTAATGTTTAAAAAGACTTGAAGAAAATCAAGCACTCAATGATGAAGCAAGCAAAGGAATATCAGCTCCCTCATTCCAGCAAGTATCAACACAGTGAGGATTTAACTAACCAAGTCTTACCTCCATAAGCTTTCATGTGCCGTTTTTTGCAGGTAGGAGACCCCGGGTTCAATCCACTGCATCTCCATTATGTTTTAATGTTGACCATTACTGTGCAGGACTCCAAACTGTGGTGATATGTTACACCTATTCATGCTCCTTCATTCCCCAGCCCTGAGAAATACAAAAAAACCAACACGACGTTCCGTGTCCCTTCATATAGTCTGGAAAAAAAAACAGGACATTTACTTGAGCTTCCATGGCGATGGTGGTATAGTGGTGAGCATAGCTGCCTTCCAAGCAGTTGACCTGGGTTCGATTCTCAGCCATCGCATAGGAATGTTCTTGGGCAATGCTAGCTGCATAGTTTTTCATAAAATCTACTTTGACATTAATGCTGTTGCCCACATTGACCGTTTCAACCAGAAGACATTTGAGCTCTCGGAGTCCACACAGAATACACTTTTGCCGTCCATACATTAACTATTTAATGGAGAACACAGTGTACCAGAGGCTGGTGAGAGTGTCTCTGGTTTCGAAGGTGTTTGGTCACAAACTAAAGTATGACACAAGTTAAAATCTTGACCTAATAATGGCCCAAATTATTTAGCAACATTTACAGGACCATGTTGTGGAAAATTCAGTGACTTGCACAGTTCTCGAACAGTACTTTCAGTTCCGGAGGTTTCTGTGGCTCAGGCCTGCCAGGACCAACCCCTCGTTATGCTGCTATAGGACTAGACTGCTGGGGGGACTTACCAGGATGTACTGAGCTCTGTAACCGGAGTCGGTTACAGTGACTCTGATGAATCAGTGGACATCAATGGTCCAGTGACTCGTTTAACGAGGTTAATGTGTAGAAAGACTTGATTCAAACCTGATAGAGCAAGCAACACGCTATAACACCACCACTTATCATGTGGATGTCAACAATCCAGTGAATACGGTAAGTCAGTGGCCATCACATTGTTTGTGATATGTATCCATTCACAAGAGTTAGAGGTTGTTGTGGCCGAGTGGTTAAGGCGATAGACTAGAAATCCATTGGGATCTCACCGCGCAGGTTCAAATCCTGCCAACAACGTTGTAGCTTTGTTTCTTAGGTTCTTACTGCAGTTGGTTACAATCAGTGACTCCGATGGATGTGGACATCAATGGTCCAGTGACTTGCTTAATGTATAGATTCAAACATGATAGAGCAAGGAACACACTATAATCCAGTGGCTTGTCCAACAAGGGTTATGTGTAAAGAGAGCTTGATAGACACACCAATTTGCCCCTCCAGGCATGTCACTGACGACTCCCATCTGCACCCTTTTGACAAGTGCTGATGGCGTTCATGGAATCAACGACTATTATGTTTAAAAAGACGAAGTAAATCAAGCACTCACTGATAAACCAAGCAAAGGAATATAAGCTCCGCCATTCCAGCAAGTATCAACAGAGTGAGGACTGATTGAGGTTCGATTCCTGGCCATCGCAGACGTTTCTTCTCGGGCAATGTTTGTAGTACAAGTACAATTCCTTTTTCGTGTAGGAATGGAGCTTGATAGACGTAGCAATTTACACCTCTAGTCATGTCACTCTAACAACTCCTATCAGTGCCTCTAGCATTTCAGTGGACAGAATCTTTCAATTTCCTGACAAGGCTTTTATGTAGAAACATTTACAGGACAATTAGAGCTTGATAGTCATACCCATTATGCAAGACCAGGACCAGCCCCTAGTTATGCTGCTATCAGCCTAGACTGCTGGGGGACTTCCCATGATGCACTGAGCTTTGTAACCGGAGTCGGTTACAGTGACTCTGATGAATCAATGGACATCAATGGTCCAGTGATTTCTTCAATGAAGTTAATGTGTAGAAAGACTTGAATCAGCAACTATTTGTAGTGTTTAAAAAGACAATCAAGCACACCCTGATAGACCAAGCAAAGGAATGTCAGCTCCCTCATTCCAGCAAGTATCAACACAGTGAGGATCTAACTAACCAAGTCTTACCTCCATAAGCTTTCATGTGCTGTTTTTTGCAGGTAGGAGACCCCGGGTTCAATCCACTGCATCTCCATTATGTTTTAATGTTGACCATTACTGTGCAGGACTCCAAACTGTGGTGATATGTTACACCTATTCATGCTCCTTCATTCCCCAGCCCTGAGACATACACCAACACGACGTTCCCTGTCCCTTCATATAGTATAGAAAAAAAATCCCAGGAAATTTGATTGAGCTTCCATGGCGATGGTGGTATAGTGGTGAGCATAGCTGCCTTCCAAGCAGTTGACCTGGGTTCGATTCCCAGCCATCGCATAGGAATTCTTCTTGGGCAATGCTAGCTGGATAGTTTTTCACAAAATCTACTTTCACATTAATGCTGTTGCCCACATTGACAGTTTCAACCAGAAGACATTGGAGCTCTCTGAGTCCACAGAGAGTCCACAGAGAATCCACTTTTGCCTGCTATACATTGCTCCGTCATCCCCCGGCCCTGAGACGTACACCAACACGACTTTCCTTGTGCCTGTATTGATGTGTAATTAAACAAAGGACATTTATTTCAGCTTCCATGGCGATGGTGGTATAGTGGTGAGCATAGCTGCCTTCCAAGCAGTTGACCTGGGTTCGATTCCCAGCCATCGCAGAGGATTTCTTCTTGGGCAATGCTAGCTGCATAGTTTTTCACAAAATCTACCTTGACATTAATGCTGTTGCCCACATTGACAGTTTCAACCAGAAGACATTTGAGCTCTCTGAGTCCACACAGAATACGCTTTTGCCTTCCATACATTAACTATATAATGGAGAACACAGTGCACCAGAGGCTGGTGAGAGTGTCTTTGGTTTCGAAGGTGTTTGGTCACAAACTAAAGTATGACACAAGTAAAATCTTGACCTAATAATGGCCCAAATTATTTAGCAACATTTACAGGACCATGTTGTGGAAAATTCAGTGATTTGCACAGTTCTCGAACAGTACTTTCAGTGCCAGAGGTTTCTGTGGCTCAGGCCTGCCAGGACCAACCCCTCGTTATGCTGCTATAGGACTAGACTGCTGGGGGACTTACCAGGATGCACTGAGCTCTGTAATCAGAATCAGAATCAGAATCAGAAATATTTTATTGATCCCCGGGGGGAAATTGTACAGTACCGGTGCTCCCATTCAAGAGTAGAAAAGTAGCATAATTTAGAACTAAAAGTATGTACGAAATATAAAAATAAGAAATATAAAATAAAAAATAGTAATACAGTATTTAAGTGAAATGAGGTAAAAAAAAAAAAATACAATAACAATGTATATGTATATATGTGTTGCACCATATATGTATTGCACTTAAACATTTAGAATAAATAGTGAGGTAGTGTATGAACAGGTGAAGTAGATACAGATTTCCAGTTTCTTCCTGAGTGTCTGACACTCAGAGGGAGGAGTTGTCATAGTGCGCATGCGCCGACGTGCATGCAGCCTGTTACAGTCGCTCCTGTTTGTTTTCTTCTTTTTCTTACTTTTCTCCTTTATTTCTTTATTTAACTCAGAACTTTTTTAAGTACTGACTTTTGAAGTTGTGCCCTCTTCAAACATGCTGGTGGAGAGAGTTCTGGTACTTTTTTTCACTCTGGAATTACTTTCATTCAAACATCGGACGGTCGCGCAGCAACTTCTGGGCCGCTTTGTTTACTCCGGAGATAAGCTGATCGCTCTGAAGCCGGCTGGCTTGGAGACCAGATCACCGGAGATCCCCGCTGAAATCTGGAGAAAAACACGCAGAGGATGCAGAGGGGGAACGAAGCGACGAGGGAAGAGAGTTGAGTCGAGACAGCAGAGGTTTATGGAGAAAAGGAGATATAAGCCGTGTCTCCCCTCTCTCGTCATGGGCAATGTGAGATCGCTGGCAAACAAGATGGACGAGCTGATGGCGCTGGCCAGGAGTCAGAGGGAGTACCGGGAGTGTAGTTTAATGTGCTTTACGGAGACATGGCTGCACCAGGACATTCCCGACGACAACGTTTCCATCGACGGCTTTCAGACCGTCCAGGCCGACAGGGATTGCACCGGGAGCGGTAAGCGCAAAGGAGGGGGGCTTGCCGTTCTCGTTAACAACCGGTGGTGCAATCCTTCCCACATCACCATCAAGGATCGTGTCTGTTGCCCGGACATTGAACTGTTGGCTGTTGGACTCAGGCCGTATTATTTGCCCAGGGAATTCTCACATGCCATTGTTGTGACTGTTTACATCCCCCCCTCTGCCAACCCGAAGTCGGCGTGTGACGTCATTTACTCCGCCATAGCCCGTTTACAGACTCAACACCCGAACGCACTCATTGCTATTTCGGGTGACTTCCACCACGTCACCATGGCTAGGACACTTCCCACCTTCACTCAGTATGTGAGCTGTCCCACTAGAGAGGAGAGGACCCTGGACTTACTGTATGCTAACGTTAAGGATGCATACAGCTCCTCTCCCCTCCCCCCTCTGGGTAGGTCAGACCACAACCTAGTGCACCTCAACCCCTGTTATGTGCCTCTAGTCAAGAGCCAGCCTGTAACCACGAGGACAGTGAGGAGATGGTCAGAGGAGGCTTATGAGACACTTCAGGGATGTTTTGAGGTGACTGACTGGCAGGCGCTCTGTGAGCCGCATGGAGAGGACATTGATGGGCTCACAGAGTGCATCACGGATTACATCAACTTCTGTGTGGACTCCACTGTCCCAGCAAGGACTGTCCATTGTTATTCAAACAACAAGCCATCGGTGACAAAGGACATCAAGGCCATCCTGAATGAAAAGAAGAGGGCCTTCAGATCTGGCAACAGAGACGAGGTGAGAACGATCCAGGGGGAACTGAAGGTAAAGATCAGGGAGGCCAAGGAGAAGTACAGGAGGAAGCTGGAGTGGAAACTCCAGCAGAACAACACCAGAGAGGTCTGGAGTGGAATGAGGACTATCACGGGTTACAGGCCAACCAACAACAGAGGAGCTGAAGGCAGTGTGGACCGGGCCAACGAACTGAATCTGTTTTTCAACAGATTTGACTCTGTGGGCCCTGCTCAACCCCTGACTCTTCTGCTGTCTGCCTCCAACCTTCACCTATTCCACTCCCCCCTCCTCCTCCTGCTCCTCACAGCCCCCACCCCCCTGTGAGAGCTTTCCTCACACCTCGTTCCCCAGTCCCCAGGCTGACGGCACTCTTCAACCTGACGACTCCACCCCTCCCCCACCCGTCACCTCTACAATGTGCTTCACTGCCGACCATGTTAGAAGACAGCTGAGGAGACTCCACTCCAACAAGGCTGCAGGCCGTCATGGTGTCAGCCCCAGGGTGCTTAAAGCCTGTGCCCCCCAGCTATGTGGAGTTCTTCACCACGTCTTCAAAATGAGTCTTCAGAGGGTCCCCGTGCTGTGGAAGACATCCTGCCTCGTTCCTGTGCCGAAGACGCCGCGTCCCAGTGGCTCCAAGGACTACAGACCCGTGGCACTGACCTCCCACATCATGAAGACCCTGGAGAGACTCTTCCTAGAGCAGCTCCGGCCCTTGGTCAAGCCACACTTGGACCCCCTTCAGTTCGCCTACCAGCCCCGACTTGGAGTGGAGGATGCCATCATCTACCTGCTCAACCGCGTCTACGCCCACCTGGATAAGCCGGCGAGCACTGTGAGAGTCATGCTTTTTGACTTCTCCAGTGCGTTCAACACCATCCGTCCGGCTCTACTGGGTGAGAAGCTGACGGAGATGCAGGTGGATGCCCCCCTCGTGTCCTGGATTGTCAACTACCTGACTGGCAGACCACAGTATGTGCGCTTACAACACTGTGTGTCAGACAGAGTGGTCAGCAACACTGGGGCCCCGCAGGTACTTTGCTGATAGTTGGATGTATCAGCAAAGGTGATGAGGAGGAGTACAGGGCTGCTGTGGACAACTTTGTCACATGGTGTGAGCAGAACCACCTGCAGCTCAACGTGACAAAGACAAAGGAACTGACTGTTGATCTGAGGAGGACCAAGGCGCCGATGACCCCCGTTTCCATCCAGGGGGCCAGTGTGGACATTGTAGAGGATTACAAGTACCTGGAAGTTCACATAGACAATAAACTGGACTGGGTAAAGAACACTAATGCCCTCTACAGGAAGGGCCAGAGCCGTCTCTATTGTCTGAGGCGGCTGAGGTCCTTCAACATCTGCCGGACTATGCTGAGGAAGTTTTATGAGTCTGTGGTGGCCGGTGCTATCCTCTATGCTGTTGCAAGCTGGGGCAGCAGGCTGAGGGTGGCGGACTCCAACAGACTAAACAAACTGATCCACAAGGCCAGTGACGTTGTGGGGGTGGAGCTGGACTCTCTGACGGTGGTGTCAGAGAGGAGGACGCTGTCTAAGCTGCGGGGCATCTTGGACAATGTTTCACATCCTCTCCATGACGTACTGGTCGGACACAAGAGCAGCTTCAGTGGGAGACTCATTCCTCCCAAATGCACAACAGAGCGACACAGGAAATCATTCCTGCCTGTGGAATGCAGCCGGAGTCGGTTACAGTGACTGTATCATGAATCAGTGGACATCAATGGTCCAGTGACTCGTTTAACGAGGTTAATGTGTAGAAAGACTTGATTCAAACCTGATAGAGCAAGCAACACGCTATAACACCAACACTTATCATGTGTATTCACAACAATCCAGTGAATACGGTAAGTCAGTGGCCATCACATTGATTGTGATACGTACAGGTTCAAATCCTGCTAACAACGTTGAGGCTTTGTTTCTGACGTTCTTACTGCAGTTGGTTGCAGTTGGGTGACCCCGATGGATGTGGACATCAATGGTCCAGTGACTTGCTCAATGTATACATTCAAACATGATAGAGCAAGGAACATACTACACTGCTCAAAAAAATTAACAGAACACTTTTTAATCAGAGTATAGCATCAAGTTAATTAAACTTCTGGGATATTGATATGGTCAGTTAAGTAGCAGAGGGGGTTGTTAATTAGTTTCAGCTGCTTTGGTGTGAATGGAATGAACAACAGGTGCACTAGAGGGGCAACAATGAGACGACCCCCAAAACAGGAATGGCTTTCCAGGTGGAGGCCACTGACATTTTTTCCCTCCTCATCTTTTCTGACTGTTTTTCACTAGTTTTGCATTTGGCTAGGGTCAGTGTCACTACTGGTAACATGAGGCAATACCTGGACCCTACAGAGGTTGCACAGGCAGTCCAATTCCTCCAGGATGGCACATCAATACGTGCCATTGCAAGAGTAGCTTCATTTTTTGGTGGGAAAAGCTACAAATGAGATAATTTAAGGCTGTATTAAAGGCTACAAAAATTCAGCAAAACTAATAGTAATAACTCAAAGTTTTGGACAACATACAGTACATGTTAGCCAACACTGTGTCAACATATATTCAGTGTTAAGGGTCTGACACAGTGTCAGCTTTTCTTGGGAGTGAGTGTTCCTGTTCATGTTCCTCTGTGTGGCTCTACGTAGTGACTTGAATCTCAGATGGGACTGGAAACTATTTGAAAAACCACGTGAAAATCATTTTTCGGTCTTAGGTGTGCGCAACATTCCCTTGATGCTTGCAACAAAGCACCTTTTCAAAGCATTGTCGGTGGCGGCCCCATGGCCCACCAGGACACCGTAATCTCCTGTGAGACGCAATTGAGCCTGAAGACGCACTGGGCCATCAGAGGGGCCAGTTGGTAATCAGAGCCCTGGAGCCTCTATGTGACAATTTGCATTGCGATTACACTCCAACCTAATATACAAGCTACTCCTGATCCCTCTAGAGCGGCCTGCAGCCCCATGGGTTCATTTCATTATTTTTCACAATATAAACAAACTTGAAGTGACAAAAAAGACATCAGTCTTCTGGCACACACACACACACACACACTTGCTGTAAGGAGCAGCTCCGATGGGAAAAGTGAGACTACTGACTTATTTCCAGATAAGCAAAGACAGACTGAATACGCCTCCTTGGCTTCAAGTGTGTATTAGGACAGTGATGTGTTTTCATTACAATGGCCCTGTGCTCCAGAACATTGGATTTGAAATGAAACAGTGAACCATGAGGTTGAAGTGCTCATTTTCAGCTTTTTAAGGTTACTTGAGGTAAATCAAATCCATAATTTGTTAACAGTGTGACTGGTAGCTCCTCTTCACACACGCAGCGGTCTCCCAATTTTAGGAAAAAGCGGCATAGATCAGTTAAGAGATCTTACCTATGTATCAGAACCTCGTGGAATAAAAGGAGGACGTTGATGAATGCCCTAACAGTCCTCAATGTGTGTGTGTACGCGCAAGTTAAGATTAAACGTGTGTGAAAAGTTTTGTGAATAAGGCCCAGTGATTCTGAAACTGGATTTATGGTACGTCATTTCAAGCAACTTCTGCGATCCCCTTCCGCAAGAGACCACAGGGGACGGCCACGTGATTCTGAACTCACGGAGAGAGAGACCGTCGCCACACAAAACCCAGATACATTCCTCCTCAGCAACAACAAGCTCCAGGTGCAGGGTGCAGCCGTGTTTGTTTGGACTGGCGTTTCGGAGAACACTGCAACGGGTTGCCCGTCAAGCATGGACGCTTCCGCGCAATCTCAAGCCTGCCCTCAGCGCCTCCCACTCGCAGGATCACCGACGAGACAGTGGTGCAACTGGACTACTTTCAATTCAATTTGAATTTTATTATTTGTACATACAACATAGAAGACAGTTGCAATGTGACATGTGAGATGTACAGTACAGTTGAACCGTTGCGCAGGATGGCTTACATCACCTATAAATAGTATAATTAACATTGAATATTGTCATCTAGCAACATAGCCATTATCAATGTAATATACGTCACCATCAACAGAACACGACTCATCTATATAATTCCGGACATAAGCGTCATCATCATCGCTATCATCATCCCCACCCTCACCCTCACCATCATCAGGTAAGGTAATGGAGTTGTCAGCAACAGCAGCAGTTACCTCCTCCCGTTCATTAGCATTCAAGGCTTGAATGGAGACAGGGATGAAGCAATTCTTGTACCTGTTTTTCGTGGCGATGGGGTGCACCTCACTTGTAGGCCAGATGGTAACAGCTTGCACTCTGAATTAAGGGGGTGGGCACTTTCCGAGTGAATGGCCATTGCTTTTTTTTAATTTTTTTTTAACCATCTTAGCAAGGGCATTCTTGTCTTTGGTGCCAAGGGTCGCCAATGCAAATAGAAAATGACATTACAGACTCATTAAAAGGCTGTATACAATGGTGTCATTAGAGTCTTATCAATCTGGAATTTTGCAAGGTTTCTTTAAAGCTGGAGTGTGGTACTTTTGTCTCCTCCTTCTGGCGTACGACTGGAGGTTTTTCCCCGTAGCCCAGAGCCACATAGAGAGAGAGTTGCGTCAACTCCGTTCTCTAACTAATTACCAAAAATCACAGTTCTGTCTCTCAGGATATACCATGGATGTATTACATTTACACATTCTAATTGCCTACCAAGAACTTCCTGGAACTATCTGAAGTCTGCGTGAATCATGCGACGATCCAGTATTTTGAACTTCCTTGGTGCGACTCGTACGGTGTCGTCTTGAGTCCGTGTGAATAACGTGATGCAGTCACTGTTGCGTTGCTTTTTTTTGTTGTCTTTCCATAGAAGATGCACAGAATTCTATGACAGTAGCCTGTCAATACTGTCCATTCAATTGTAACGCCAATCTGTAACACCATCCCAATCAGGTCCTGCATCTCACACAGAATCCTCCTTCTTACCTACTAATCCATCCCTCCATACCCATTTTCACACCAAAAGTGCCGGCCATTCGTCACTACACTTAAGACATGTTCCAGCACTTTAAAATGTCCCTGTCTTTTTTTTCATTGGCAGGGCTCAACGCCATGGGATACAGGGAATTACTGTCAGGACATACAATAAGGAATAAATAACCATTTCTCATACAAGAATCTCCCATAAAAATCAACCAAGTGCTGGTTGCTTCCAATGTGAACAAACTGGCACATGTCCGGAGCCATTGTATCCAATTTTAGAACAGCAGCGTTTCTATCCAAAGCACACGTCGCGACACAGTTTTCGACTGCTGAATGACCAAATAAACGTCTCACTGGACCCGATGTTTCGCCCTCGTTAATGTCTCCATTGGGCGGCTGGGTCAGGCGGGCGCAGGTTGATGTTTTGAGGGCGCAATATGATGGAAATAGATGAGGTTCTCTTAAGGTGAAAAAGCATGTTACCACGGACACATTGCTCGTAGTAACACACACAAAATGGTTGCGCGCACACACACACACACACACACATACACATGCATGCACTCTTACCTTGATGCTCAGTTCCATAAAAAGCGTCCTCACCATGGGATTCGACTGATGAGTCATTCATTTCCAGACATCTCCGGTGCACAGCCACCGCCACACATGCTTTTGACAGTAACCTGTTAATCCCGGCCCCGAGGCCCACTCCACAAAATGGGATGGTGCATCCTCCATCCATAAATAAATCCCCAACTCAACTATTGCCGAATAGAGGGCACGCATTGTACCGCTGCGTTAGCTATGTGGAAGGGCAAAAATTACCCGTAAGTTCAATCAGGAAGACAATCTTTTGCCCTCCAATCTGCTGAGCGTTTACTCTCTCTCATTATCCAACCCACATTTCGCCACGATCTCCGCCAGCCAATCACGCCGCCGTGGCTGAAACTCAAATCTGTCAGCTGTTGTTCCAGCGTGGAACAGCCGCGAATGGGTCTAATCGCCAACGGCTTCCACGTTTCTCATCTTTGTTATGCACCTGTCAATAGATATATTGGTTCACTCCTTTAAGTCTCTCCCTGATTGGACTACCAGACACGGACACGTGAATCTATTTTCAATACAGGCGGTATTAATATGCCTACATAGTCGACCACTACTTCAGTAAATGGTACTGGACTTCAACTTATATAGCACTTTTCAACCTCAGCGGGTCTCATGCACCGTGCAGTGACTGCAGTCCTTTGTAAGCCTGCGCAGTAACACTCCAGCATAGCATGTAGCTGCTCCAACAATTAACTGTAACCTCGTCAAAGAAATCCTGAAACCTTGGAGTTAATCTCTGTTTGAATTCAAGGAGAGTTCCCCAGTTCTCAATTTCATGAATGTCACCTGTCAGTATACCTGATTGTTATTAAACTGTGTGTTTCATATGATTATGAAGTTACTACACAACACCTACGATCCTTTGGAGTTTGGTTGATGTGGTGAAACCGTTCGCAACCAGTTGCCAACTTAGACATCCAGTAGACGCAGAACAACATTCGCGTTGGATAAGGATAAAACCAAATAAAAGCATTTAATATGAGTTCATATGAGTGATTCTTACAATATCGGTTGTCCGCAGCTGCTTCGTCCTGTGTTAGCGCCATCCCACACGGCCGTCCACTGTGTTTTACCTTCATTGAATCAAACGCAAGTGACACCAGAATAACCGCTCGCGCCGCTACACGCGTCAGACATGGTGTTTTATAGCTCGGATATTACATCGGACGCCCGAGCTCATTAATCCCATGCACCACAGCCTCCTTCCGAACTTCCTGAGAAAAAAAACATGTCCAGCTGTCCATGTTTTGTTCTTGAAATGGCAGACTACAACGTGGTTCCCTGGAGGAGACGATATCGTTGAGTTATTGCAGCTACGCCTCGCTGTGATTGGCTGAGAGTGCATTTATCAATCGCCGCACCGAGAATAAATGGCTCCATGGACCCTGAGCCGTTGTTCTCAAGTCTCAAATGAATCTAGAGTCGAGGCTGTAAAGCTAAGTCCCAAGTCAAGTTTAAGTCCTAGAGTTTGTGCTTTGGGTCTGAAACAGGTAATAATAATAAAGTAATATGATACCATTTAAAAGATTTAAACAAGAGTAAGAGTTAGTGCCTTTTTTACAGGCCACTCGCTCGGGTTTCATTACTGAGCATTTTGATTTCTGCCTTGTTTCGTCTGACTTTTGCCTGTCTTTTATTGAGTAGTTTAATGATTTATTGTATTCCGATATTCTTGGGTTTTGTCAAGTTGGTTTTTCATTTTGAACTTAATTTGAAGGGTCTACCTTTTATAACGTTGTGAATACCTTTTCACAAGTGGCTCCTTTCTTTTGTTTGCATGCAGCTACCCTGAGTGAGTGTGTGTGTGTGTGTGTGAGTATTCTTATGCCGCTTACTTAATGTGCTCCCCTGGTTGTAATTGGCTGCGGCCCCTCTTCAGGTTGATTAATAGTGCCGTCGTCTTAAAAAAACGCTTTATCCTGTTTTAGTTATTGTATGGCCGTTTTACATTGTTGGCATTAGTGTTCTTCAAACATTCTTATAAGAAAGTACGTTTTTAAATGTAGAATCCACTGAAGTCTCTGATTTTTGATTGTGGACTGATGCTATTTACAATACGCAACATTGAATGTATAAACTAAACTGAAACACAGAAGTGTGAGTGCACTCTTTGGGTAGAAGTCCCACAGTGGCGTTTAGCCGAGCCCCCTTCTGGCCCGGTTACATGGTAACAATCATTTGTCATTTCTGAGGATGAATGTTTCGCACATCGCTGTCCTGTTTTTGACTGCAGCGGAGTGATAATCCTCTGCGTCATTCGCTGGACGCCCTTTGCCTCTTGCTTGTGTCGCGTGATTGGCTGCTGTCATCATCGAAAAGGCAGAAATCCCATGGTTCCAGGGCCGATTGAAGTCAAGTTGCAAAGCCTTTCACTTCATTATGTCAAGTCAGGTCGGAAATCATCGAGTTCATGACTCCAGAGTTAGAGTTAAGGAATAGTCCCCCATCTGAGCTGCAGGAAAATAGTGGCGCTGGACACTTGTTAGAAGTTCATTGTTAGTCTTAGCCTGCAGAGGATCAGACTTCAATCACATGGCCAGAGCAGACAAAGGCTTCCAGCCTCAGTGGCAGGAGGAGTATAATTCTCTGAAGTTAGCAGCTATTCCTCTGTTCCTCTTCTCTCTTGGTTCTCTGAAGCCCTAGCAGTGAAGATCCATTGGTCTTATTCCTTAATGTAATCATAATTTTTTTTTTCAAAAAGGAAGCCCAACAGTTGAGTCCTTCTCTTCTGACCTCTAATATAGAGGAGAGCAGAGCAGCTGAGAATCTTCTAGCGTTCTCCACCCCCCCTCACTCTATCCATGTCTCTGCCCAACACCACACATGCTGATGCCGGGGGAAAGATATTAAATGCAAGATAAAACACGGGGAGCGAAGCGCTGTCGCCGAGGCTGGGGGCTCTATGAAAATGAGTGATGGGCTTTCATCATATGGAGGAACTCCCCTCTCCACTTGGAAATGCTCAGTAAACTCTAAACTTTTTGATGTGGGAGTGTGACAGCGTAAAATGGGATCGGAGCAGCACACAACAAAATGCACAGTGAGAGGCTCGTGAACGGCTCTTGCTGACTGCATGATTGGATCATTCTCCTGTTAGCCCGTGGCTGGTCTGAATAAATCATTATGTGCTGTACTTCAGCCAGGTGGGGCTTAGAAGTCACTTGTTAAGCCATTTTGAAATTTCAAGTACATGTATATTGGCAGTATGCTATATATACGATACACTGACTATGAATGGATTTCTACTGGTGAAAATATATCTATATCTATATGTATATTTAAACTGAAATAAAAAATAAAGGACGGAGAACAACTGGTACTACAATCTGCTCTACATAAAATGAAGGGAAATCCTGGATAAACTTGGTCGTAATTTCGCAGATCTTGACTTGCGGCGCTCGTTTATATCAACGGGACAAATGTTAATGACATCATGTTTAATGCCAATGTCAGCGTGCTAACATGCTCAAAGCGACAACGCTTAGTTTATGCTCGTTAGCATGCAAGCGCTTGCGAAGGCGCCTGAGCCAGCCCTAACTAGAAGCGTTATCAAAAAGCAAAGTTTTAAGCCTGCTCTTAAAAGTAGAGAGTGTGTCTGCCTCCCCGACCCAAACTGGGAGCCAATTCCACAGGAGAGGAGCTTGATAGCTGAAGGCTCTGGCTCTCGTCCGGCTTTTGGAGACTCTAGGAAATACAAGCAACCCTGCATTCTGGGAGCGCAGTGCTCGAGTGGGGCAATAGGGTACTATGAGCTCTTTAAGATATGACGGTGCCTGACCAGTAAGAGCTTTGTAGGTGAGGAGAAGGATTTTTAACTCTCTTCTGGACTTTACAGGGAGCCAGTGCAGCGAAGCTAATACTGGAGAAATATGATCTCTTTTCCTTGTTCCAGTCAGTACACGTGCCGCAGCATTCTGGATCAACTTCTTCAGGGGCTTATTGGGACAGCCTGGTAATAAGGAATTGCAATAATCCAGCCTAGACGTGACAAATGCATGGACTACTTTTCTCCATCTGTTTGAGACAGGATCTTCCTGATTGGCGGTGAAAAAAGGCAGTCTGGGGGTGGGGGGTTGAATGTGTGTAGCAAATTTAATTACAATCCTCTCAGCAGTTGTTGCCATATTTTACTTAAAAACCACAAATATCAACCTCGTGGTGGCGCTAGAAGACACGTCAGCAGATCGCTAAAGTCATTAGGATTTTCCCTCTTGGGACCGATCCATTTCACTGTTACTGAGACATTACGGTCTGGCTGCTTTTGTAATCCACGTGAGATTGTTCTGGAGTGTCTTTCCACACCCATGGTGCTTAAGAATTGCTTATCGTCGTTTTCAAGGTTCGTTAGTTTTAAAGTCCTTGGCGTCCTTCAGTGAACTTTAATGTTACAATATCTTGAGTGCCTGGCTCTTCCAAAAAAAATATTGTTTTGCTCTCAGCTGTTAATATTATCTAATAGCAGATCCCATCACTTTGGTCCAAACTGGAATATCTAAAACGCTATTGGATGGATTGCCATGCAATTTGGTAGAGGCATTCCATGGTCATTTGGGAGCTAAATCCTGTTGACTTTGGTGATCCCCTGACGTTTCCTCCAGGGCCACCATGAGGCTGACTTTTTGATTATAGTGAAATGTCTGGACCAAAGTGATGGACTTCAATGTCATTGCCATCCCTTGGGCCACGATGCTTTTCATGGCTGAAAAACAAAATGACACTACGGTTTAGTTGTCCTTTTTAAGGCACTAAGGTAGTTGAGGTTTTGCCTTGGAAACATGACTGGGAAAAAAATGTCTCCACTAAAAAATGCACGTTTGGTGTAACGTATATTAGGGTGTTCATATGTAGGAAAAAAACAGATTTCTTGGTGCTGACGGTCCCTTGCAACTACGATATACCGTGTGTACGGGAAAGACTGGTGCACAATGTGTGCCAGTGAAGTCACCGTGGCTGCTTTTGTAATCCAGGTGAGACACTGCCAGTGCGGTAGAGCACGAGAAATGTGAGAAACCTCTGCAGGCTTTATAGTCGCAAGTTGCTTGATGAGATGGAAGATGATCTGGAGCCAAAAAAGCCACGAATCCCTGCAGTAACAAAGCTTCTCTCCTCAATGGTGACCATGGAAAGAGTTAGCCCTTTGGGTAGGTTTACAGATTTGATTGCACCAACGCGGATGGAGCCGTACGAGGCCCACATCCATACTAGAAATGTGCCGACATTTATTTACCATGATCTATTCAACTTTATATATATATATATATATATATATATATATATATATATATATCTGTACTGTGCACTGCAGGACTCAGCAGCAGATTCCAGGCCGACATGAAGGAAATTTGCAATAAAAGAACGGCCCCAAAAGCATGCGCCGCTCCCTCTCCCACCCTGTTATGGACCTTATCACTCGACTTCCTACTTGAGTGACACTCAATTTAAAGTGTCAGTGATGTCTTGGAAAGTGGCCTTTCACGGGTGAGGATCCAAGGTGAGAGAAGATTAAAATTGCATCAACTCTGGGACGCGCTTCTCTCCGTCATTAATTCACGTTGACATGCCCCATCACCGGCCAGCCTTCAGCCACAGAGCCTTGTTTGTGTAATTATAGATTAGCAGTGTTCCACAAAGTAATGTTTTTGATAATAACATTGAATCAAAAGAATTTAAAAAAATAAAAAATCCTGCATGTGAAAGGTTTTCTAGGGCTGCTGATCCCACTGAGACTCACTACCCCAATCTGCAGTCTCGTCCGAAGGTTGGACATCTCGCAAAGTAAAGACCAAAATAGTTCAAGAAAAAAAAAACTGATTTGTTACTCATTCACCGATTACAAACTCATATTTTACCAGGCTTCAAATTTTGCCACGAGGGGGCGTCAGCCATCGGGTCGCCTTTTCTTTGTGTTCATCAGCAATGACGATGCCGCTGCGAGCCAACAGCGGGAGTGCAAGTCGCTGCCGCTTACTGCGTGCTTGCAAAAACTTACTGCGTGCTTGCAAAAATAAAATCCATCGCTAACCAGGCAAAAGCTTCCACGCCTCCTCAATAGGGAAATGGTCCAGCTAACTGTTGCACCAGCCTCGCAAGGATCAATATTAAGACGTTTTCAGTTCTTTGGGAAGCTATTAGCCGTTATCAAATCACACTGTTAGTAATATCAGCATCCAGGGAAAAGGGACTTGTGTAAACAGCAATATTAACAGGTTTCTTAACTCTTAATTTTTCGCTGCCAACGTAGCAAGCAACCCCATCCAGTATGACACTGCTGCTGAGAACAGATAGCCTTTAATGACCTCATCTAGGAATAGTGGACTCAATTTGGCATGCTCGTGTTTCTCGGTTTCCGTCTCTCTCCCATTAGGCAAGTATTTTGCGAACACGTGCAGTGTAAGAACTTGATAAGCCCGCAGTTCATGTGGATCAAGACTGTGAGATTGTTCTGGAGTCCTTCCACGCCCATGGTGCTTAAGAATTGCTCATTGTAGGTTTAAAGGTTTAAAGGTTTGTGAGTCGTGCTAGTCCTTGATGTCCTTCAGTGAACTTTCATGTTACAATATCTTGAGTGCCTAAAAGCAAAGTGCATGGCTTTTTCAAAGCTGTTAATATTATCTAATAGCAGATCCCATCATTTTAGTCCAAACTGGAATATCTAAAACACTATTGGTTGGATTGCCATGCAATTTAGTAGAGGCATTCCATGGTCATTTGGGGGCTAAATCCTGTTTGGTGATGCCCTGAGGTTTCCTCCAGGGCCACCATGAGGCTGATACTTTTTGATTTCAGTGACATGTCTGGACAACCATTGGAACATATTTGGTGCAGATATTCATGGTCCCAAAAAGATTACTTGTTTGAGCACCACCAGCAGGTCAAGGTTTTTCACTTACCTTTTTATCAAGTGCCATCATCCATGTCTAGTACTTTAGGTTTTCTGCACAACTAACGACATTCCCGTCCACAGCCGTACTTTGGTGCCAATTAGCAAACATTGGCACGCTAACATGCTAAGATAAAATGGGTTAGATTAGATTCGATTAGCCTTTATTATCTCCCATTTGGAGAAGTTTGTCTTGGGTATTCACGAGAACACAGCTGATGTAATCACACAGCACTCATGTACAATCAAACTCCAGTTAGAATGCAGTATCACACCCAGATCTATAGGCCAACCTGTCTCAGAATCACCTCATTCGGCTGAACTTGATTAAGATCTCTTGGTCCACAACCAAAATTTGAGCCAAGCCGCGCCGGGATTCACATTTAAACTGCTACGGTGAAACTGTGGATTTGCTTTTCAACCTCTTGATTCTGAAGTGTTTCACAAAATCTTATTTGATTTAAGGATTTCATGTAGAATTAGCAGTTTATACACACAGATATTTGCATGGAAAGAAAAACAAAACAAAAGAAAAAAACAAAAAACAAACAGGCTTGTGTGTTTTGTGAGGACTGTGGCAGTTTAGTTACTACCTCTGTCGTTAATTTCTTCTTCATTCCCCAGATGTAGGCGATGATCCGATGATGGAAGGAAACTCCGCTGATACTGACTTTTCACATAATATTCTTTATTTGCATCAAAGATCAGGATCAACAGGCATGCGCATCTTAACCTGGACAGCACCCGTAGCCAAATCAGTACTGCTGCCTCGAACACTGTTCAAGCTCGTCTTTTATACCTTTAGACATACATGGGGTCCTACTATAACACACAAGTCTGTAAACTTCCGTTCCCCATATAGAGGTCAGGAAAAGAGACCTCTCAGAATGACCTTTCACAACCTCTGATGAGCAAACAGCCAAGTATTGGCCTGGCCCGCTAGGTGTTTACTGTCAGTGTGTATTTCTGTCCGTGATAAGCTAATTAAATAAAGTACAAACCGGAATATCTTTACCGACAGTCCACACTTTCGGAAGAGGCAGGAGAGAATCTGAAATGACATTTTCACCGGTGAGTTTCCCTTCTGCCTGCCTGTCTCTCTGACCTGAAATGAATTGCCTACCAGAGGAGGGAAAATACATAATTACAGAGTTCAGTTCAAATATGTGGTGGTGGCATCCCACTAGGGGCTATTTTCTCTGCCTGGCCCACTCTTCATACATCTATGACTAACTCATTGAGACAAGACGTCTCCTGTCATGCATATTCCGCTGGGCATCAATCTCAACAATCCTATCACTTTAATGCCGTCTCCTCACTAAAATAGGGTTTTGTCAATGCCAGTGAGCGAAAACCCAAGAAATCCTCGGGGGTGGGATGGGGGATTCATGTGCTTTAAGCTCCCTTTTCCCTCTCTGTACCACCCCCCACCTCTCTTTTTCACTCTAAATTCCATTAAACATTTTGAAAATTTGATGTTTCGTTCAGGCAGAGTTTAGACAGAAATAGTACTTAATGACTCAAACGGTCTGGGGGTTTAGTTTGGGGCGAAAATAATGATTCTTACTGCTGAAGTCAGCTGAATGAGGCACCGCCCCCCCCCCCCCCCCCCCCGTGTATCCAGATGTTGCTGCGTATTGTTAAGGATGTAAAGACCGGAATTATATATTCCAACAGTAAGCATTTCGGCCTGATCCCTAATTACACACACAGACGTAGCCATTAGGAGTGTCTTGATTCCAACTTCAAATCTCCCCTCCAGTGACCTTACATGCAACTGAAACATTGCTGCTGTGCAATAAAACGGAAAGACAAATGACTAATGATTGCAGAAAGCACATGGTTTACTGCACTCATTCACCTTCTATAGTCAGATGTCGACTATATACCACGGGTGGTGGTGCAGTGGTGCACAGGAGGTAGAGCAGGGTCGGCCCCTGGTTTGTCGCCACGCTTTGGGAGCCGTTAAGGTTGAAAATATAGTCAATGTTCATCTTAAGCTGCTTATTGTTTCGAAGACTTGTGTGTTCTTGTCTTGTTATAAACTATTGGTTTGCCATGATAAAGCCCTCCTTCAGTACCCTGAGAAAGACATTTTCAATGCCCAATCAGGTGGTGGGACACCCCGTTAAAAGGCCGCAAACCTGGCTTTCACCACTGTCATCCTTGGGGTCATTTTTGAGTAAAAAAATGAACTCTTCTTGAGTGACAGCAGTCGTCTTCCGGTCTTGCTGGAAGGTATCCTCATGGACAAGACCTGCCCCGCGTGACTTTGCTCCAGACGACACAGGTTTCAACCCGTCCTTAGCCTTAAACTGCTGCTAAGCTAATGCGCTAAGCAACAGCCCCACTGAGTTGATGCGTCAAGACTGTGTTTTAAAAGTTGTTTAATGTGACTTTGAAGGTTTTATAAACAGTTTTAGCGTCGCCATTTCCGGACGCAGCAAGTAGCTGAAAAACTCCGCTGTACACCACATGCCCACCAAACCGGCAACATCTGATTGGCTACGGATAATTCCCTTTTGAATCTGTAAATAGAGCCCCGGCAGGGCAGGCTCAAAACACAAATACAGTGAAGTTCACAAATGACATGTTTTCGAAGAAAATTGCAAACACTTTTTAAATTCATATATTTGTGGGTTTCCACTGTATTTATTTAAAACAAAAAATGTTCCTTGTTTTTTTTATATATATGTGGATTGGGTTTACATTCATACGCAACGACATACCGTTTACATATAAATCACGACGTACACTTGTGAGTCCTTCTGTGTGCGTTCATCGATATCGAGGCCCATCCGATTCCATAACCAAGTTCAAAGGGAGACGAGAAGACAGTCTCCCAGCTGATTCGTGACCATAAATATCAAAGTCCGTAAGTTGACGATGCGGACACTCGCGGAACTCGACATACACACCGGAGTTGCATCAGGGTAACTTGTATTTGGCTGTTTCTCTCTTGCAGCAGTTATCTGAAATATGCACTATTAATAGTTAAGGTGCCGTCAGCCACACTTCAGTCAGGATAAAGAGTACAGGCTGAATTTTTCAGCGCCTCAAATTTATTCACCTCCAAAAAAAACATCACCATCCTCTCTCTCTCTCTCTCTCTCTCTCTCTCTCGCTCTTTTTAGCTCTGTGAACACTTAACGGAGTTTAAAAATGTAAAGACTGGAAAACGTGACTTTCCTTGAGATTTCTCCCTGATAATGGGAACCTGGCATGTAAAGCATTGTAAGTGACTATTAACTTGTCACAACAGTCACCGTCTTGGGACACCAACTGTGGCCCAGATGGGGTCAGGAGAGGGCAAGCCATTATCGTGCTCTAATAGAATAGTAAAGAGGGCCGTCTCCCATTTCTGCACTCCACTTAGCAACAAACTACCGTCTTAGTGGGGTTGCAACAGTTTCAGTCGTCTCTGGGGTTGAAGGCAATGCCTTCGTTGCACATCTCACGGTGTGTAACTGTAGTTGTGTGTAGTGGGTGTTCTTCGGAAAGCCTCAGAGTTAAGTCAGAAGACGTCTGAAACTTTGGCAGCTGGTGGCAGGAGTGTGCCACGGACATTGATTATGTGGTCGTTCCCTGTTAACGTAGGGCATATCATCAAAAATCAGCACCGTGAAACTTTGTCTCGTTGTTCAGTCGCCCGCGCAGCCACGGCCCGCTATTTTTAGAAATAAGATAAGATAAAACTGGGTAGCTAAAAGATATTTTCTGTATTATTGGTGTTGATGGTTGATGTTGTTGTGCATGTTTATTAGCCACTGGTCCAGTAGCCCTTCCATCATCTATGCCCTAAAAATGCCAATTTAGATGTTGTTAGGACTTAGAAGCATTTATCTAAGTGCAAAAAACCAAGCTAGTGTTTTGCTTGAACAAAAACGAATCCTAGCTGTGAGAAAGTTCTGTTAACTTGTTTTTAGTTGGTGGGATGCAGAGAAAATGACGTTCACCCTGTTTTATCTTCGCGCCAGACTTCTTCTCATCGTCAAATTAAACTTGCAAAATAATTGATTTTCTTACCTCAGACGTACAAGCGCTGATCATGGTTGGAACTAACACAGCTGCAACAATTAAGTCTAGATCACGAGCCCTCAGACTTCAAGCCGTTTTACTGGCAACAACATAAACATGAAACTCAAAACTCAAATTTGAAAAACCCATTTGGACGAATATCAAACGGGTTCAGTACAGATTTCAGTAAATGAACGGTGAGTGAAAATCCAAAGTTGTGACAATGCAACATTCTAAGTGACCCCAACTTGACTTGGACGAACTCTGAGCCAAAACTTAGAAATGTTATTAAACTTTGGTTGAACTTGTTTAACGATTTTCTTTTAACTACATAGATGACAGCGTAAAAAAAACAATTTGGCTCCAATATGTTATTGCTGCCAGTTTGTGAATGTTTGCCCATCCATTGCTCATGAGCTGTACATCATCTGATCAGCTGAGCAAGGAGAACCGTATGGACTGCAGCTGTTCCACACAAAATTGTGCTCGGCGAGGAATTCACTAATACCTTTGTGGTCATTCTCATTAGAGTTACATATGTTGATGAATCTTTTTTTGTTGTTGGTGAAGCTGAATATGTAGATCATATTGACCGTTGAACCATCGGAGCTCTCGTGCGTGCTAATCTTGCAAATGCATACCATGGCAGCAGCACTTCGAACGACCTGCTTTTCCTTTCGGGAAAACGCTCCCCACGCAGATTCCCGCTGCTGTGTTTGGCTGAATGTTCAGCTTGGTGCCGCTCACAGCAGAGATTGGTGCACGAAAAAAAAGAGAAAACTTAATGAAAACACTGGATGGCCTTTATTATCCAACAAGGGAGCAGAGAGAACCAGGCAAACCAATTTATTCTTGTCTCTCAGCACATATAACGCAAAATCAATGTTCTCCAAACAAAGTAGTGCGCCCACTGTCCCCGTCGTGCAATTATGTTAGTCAGATGCAATCATTGGGCAATTACCTCTGTCCACCTACATGAGCTCCAAGACAAAACAGACATTGTTTGGTCATTTTTACTGCAGTTTGACTGTTAGATTCAAGACACTTAATTGAACAGACACAGCCCCCCCCCCCTCGGTGTGAGGCTGTAGTTGCCGTTGGTAGCCGTCCTGGATTGAATTTTGGGGTTCCTTGTGCAGGAGATGAAGAAAAGAACACTTATTTGAAGAATTCAAACGGTATACCACAGCTGCGAAGCAGAATGAAGTCTCTGTATGCGTCATCTCTCTGTTGGACATACGCGTCCTTTATGGAAATCTTCAGTCACTGCTTTATTCAGACACAATCTGGGGACCAGGACGATTACAGAAAGAGTTGTGCAATATCTGACGCTTGGTGTGCAAAGGGGGAGTGGTGGGTGCCCCTGAAAGGTTAAAGAGATCAAGGTAGAAGAGGGTCCTCAGTTGTCTTTCAGTCTGCGCCACTGACGGATTTTGAAGTCTTACATAAGGACATTCGTGGGCGATGAGAGAGAGAGAGAGAGACGCTTAAATCTGCCTTAGTCCGACTCACCGGATGTAGGCTGTTGGGATACGTCCGCCATTGGCCGACTATTTCAGCCGGGAATTTTCCTCCCGCTTCCGCTATCTGGGTGTTACTGTTTTTGCAAAGGGCGCCGTCGCTGCATCCTGGGTTTTAGAAATGCTCTACAGAAATGTGGGTTCATTGCTTCAATTTCACTTTCATTTCTATTTGCTGTACATGCTGTATAGAAGGTGTTTTTCTTGGTATTGATTTGCAGTTGTGTGGGATGAAAATCTAAACTGTAAGGAGGCAGTGCAGGTCTTGATTGCCATTGTGTTTTTTTTTTGGGGGGGGGGTGTTCTTTTCCTTTTATAGATTGATCTGACCTGAGAAAAATCTCCTCGCAAACATACAATTGGAGATGCATGTCTTATGTCATTATTTTTATTTTTAACCAGCCAGGCAGAATGATGTAAAACAGTAAGGGAACGCAAGACATTAGCAAAGACTCCATGCAGGCTGGAAGTGCCCTTAACAAACCACACACCTTTATTTTATTTATTATTTATTATTCATTTATTTATTATTTGGTTTTGAGTCATTATGGTTCTATATAAAAACAGCTACACACTCCATACGTCCTTTGTCTGAATGTATTTAATTAAAGCACCTTCTCGCCCTCTCTTTTAACAGATGCTAGTAGAAAAGGCTCCAAATGTCTTAAAAAGCCTGTGGTGTCTCCTCAGCTCACCCACCTGACAATATGTTACAGCTCACCTTGACAGACACATTAGACAGGGCCTTCTTCCGCTGGCAGGTGAACTTGAAACCTGTCCTCTGAGACTTTATTCTTTTCCTTTTCTATTCCATATTTAATCATATAGCTTCACAAAGACCAAGCTGTCCTTTTCAAAAGGCCTGAACCAAAAAAAGGCGCCGAAGGAAAGGTAAGGAAAAACGTAGGAACTTAGTCTAGACCATACTCCTTATAATATTATTTACAAAGACCCAACAGTTCCCACCATGAGCAAGCACTTGGCAGCAGCAGCAAGGAAAAACGTCCTTTTGACAGGCAGAAACCTTGAACAGGACCGGGCTCTGCCAGAACACTGCCAGAAAGGCAGACAGACAGAATGACTGAGAGACGCAGTAACAACAGTAATAACAATAACCAGTCTCCATAATAGGATTTGATGGTCAATGGTGTCGAATGCAGCACTAAGATCTAACGAAACAAGTACGGGGACAAGTCCTTTGTCCTTGATGCAATTAGAAAGGTCATTTGTAACTTTCGCCAGTGCTGCCTCTGTGCTATGATGCGCTCTGAAACCTGACCTGAAAGTCCTCAAGCAACTTATTCTTATTCATATGGAAAGTCACACAACTGATTTCTCAAGGATCTTAGACAGGAAGGGAGGGTTAGATATAGGTACATAGTTGGCTAAAACCTCTGGAGTGTGCTTTTAAAGAAGAGGTTTAAGTACAGTTACTTTAAAGGAGTGTGGTACATAGTCGACCACGATGGCGAGTGACAGTATGGGAAACTGGTTCCAGTTGGTTTCAGTATGTGAGCTACATTTCCCGCTGATCCACCGTGATTAAGACTGGATTATACCTTTTGGTATTGTGTGAGTATTTAGCTGTATTATAGCAAAGCTATGAATATTTGCAACATACTGGGTGTGTGGATGACGAGTGAAGAAGCGGATTATGCTGCCAGAATGGTTTGAGAAGTGAATACTTGCCACTATATGGAACAAATTGAAATCTGAAAACAAACCAACTGAATTCAAGCTGACCAGAGAGGGGTGACATGCAACAAAGCTATCTGGCCAGAATCAAATCACGCCTTCTTCAGTGATGGCCTTTGGGTGTCTTCCCTGCAGGAAATGACTGTCACGGGGAATCCCCCCCTCTTCTTTCTCTCTCTCTCTGTCATGTTGTGACCACCTCGCCCACTTCTTAGCACAGGGATGAGCACCGTGCGCTGCCTTGATTTGAACAATACAGAAGGGATTACCAGGGTGGCTGAGAGCAGCCTGACTCAGCTCAATCCCCATGCGAGTGAGCTTGGCTGGACCCATAACACTAAAGTGCTGTCAAGCGCGCTTCTCAGTCTGAGCTACGGTTTTATTATTTTATCAATATTTAATGATATAAACGCTCTCGAAAGACTACACTGTCCTTCTCCAGGGGCTTAGTTGGATGTGCAGACATTTGAAGCTGAAAGGTAAAGCAAGAGTATGAGCTGTTATTGACTTTTCTGTGATATTTAAAAATATCATGCCATTTTGGTTCAGGTTAGATGGCTAGTTGCTTGGCTATAAAACAAGCAGTAACTCAATGCTTCATGCCAAGTGTATTATTTTGAAATTTCCACTTTTGTGGTGCTTGATGTATATTTTCACGTATACCTGCATATGTTGTTTTACAGCACCCCAGTGAGGTTAACAACAACAGATAAATGCATCCATAAGGCCTGGAGTTGATGCTCCACCACTGCTTCAGTGCTGTCTCAGTAAAAAGCATGCGCAATGCACACTGAATGCACAGCGTAACCACATCCCTCGCCCCCTCCCTGGATCATTCAGCGCAGTCAAAACTTGTTGCCCACGGCCACGTCACTCACGGTGATGTGAAGTGACTCCAGCTCTCTCCAGGCTACTGTGGTTGCTGCAGGTCTCTCCGACGACCCCCCCCCCCTTCAGTGCCACTTCATCAGCGCACGTCAGGGTTTAAGATGGATGAGGACACAAGCAAAGGAGATGTTAGCTGAACAGCTTCTTTTTTTCCCCCTTCCTCAAAGTCGAAGGTGGCATGGATGAGCCAAATCTTTACCGCATTAGCTGTGAGACGTTGGTAATATTCTGTAGGACATGTAATGGATTTATGTAAGAAAATGAATGAAACTTCAGAGAGTGGGTACTGTTCTGGCCTTGCAAAACCTGCAAGAATTCTGTCACGGCTGAGTAGAGGTAGTTAAGTTCTCTTTGTGAGGAATATGTTGATTTTAAGTAACAAAACATATAAATAATGTAGGCTTAAGGGCTGGCACTACCGGTATGCAGGGATAAGGTGCTTTTTTTTTATTGACTAAAAAATTTAAAAAAAACTGGATTTTTATTCACAAGTGGGTTTACACACATTTTATATCATCTAGTACTTTGTCACAGATAGCTCTAACATAACTAACATAACACTTGATGCAGACGTACGCTCACACTATTTTGAAAGCTTATCAATCTGTCAGGAGCCAAAACAAAGCAAGTGCAGTCCCTTGACAATTCCTGCATCTCACGCATTTGTAATCGGTTCTCGACAGCCAACTCTGTCCACGATATGGTAGCAAAGCAAAGCAGAGGACAGTGAATAACTTTGGGCACAGTGTCAGGGAATAAAATCTCAGGTGAACGTCTTTGCCGCTGCAGTTTTTGGAACTTTCCAAAGGGCTGTATTTGCTTCTCCATTATACTCGCGCTGGCACTTGTTTGATCTGTTGAGGGAAACATACTGGTTAGATGTCCATTTTCTTGGTCTGTAATGTTTCCCATTACTGACCTGTTACATATTAGCTCCAGTGCCAATGGTGGCGATTTCCATGTATGTTCTTAGGAACAAGCAGTCAGCAGTGTATCAATCATAAACCCTATAAACCCATAGAGAGCAGTGCAAGTTTATTTGTGAGGCCCAGCAGCCAGGTTTTGGAAAAACATAACAGGTCATGTAATTGCGATAGACAGAGAGGACCCGGGAACACACGTTAAGTCCATGCAAAGACAAGACCTATAGGCTGGATCCGATGTGACGGTCCTAAGGTCCTTTTTATTGATACGGGTTGTTCGTCAGAGGAGGAGCAAGGCGTGGACAGATTATCATGTCTCCTCTTTTAAATGTCTTCTTAAAACTCACTTTTATCTTTGGCTTTTTCTTAATTCTAAATGGTGTTTGTTGTACCTATTTGAATTATGTTATCTTGTTTTATATCTTTAATGTTTTGGATCTTACCAACCACAGCTACATCCACACAAATACAAATACATAGCACATGGCATTTCAACTGTAGGCCTACTGACTCCAGGGTCGCTTTGACCCTCGCAGTGATCCATCTCTGGAGCTTCATCATCAGCCTCATTCTGAGTGGGAGGCGACCCCAATCTTCAACAGCCCCCAGGCTATGAAACCCCCATCGAACAGGAGCCCATTCATTACTGTAACAAACTTTTTTTTTTTATGGATCCACCAGTTTCTGTGGGTGCACACTTACCTTCCCAGAATATCAGCCAATTAATTTTAAATTATAGTGAATGTGTCAGTAACTGGCAAGACAGTGCTTTGATGTTGCATTTTCTGCTATTTATTGATGCACAAACACAAATATAATTGCGTGATAACTATTTTTAGCACTATTGTTCCGATGTGTACTAAGCCACACGCCTCTCAACCTTTTACCGGCTCTACCTGGGCACATGCATTATAATTAAGATATGAATCATTCTTTTACGTTATAATGCGTCAACATTTTGCCGTGGCCTTTACTTGTTTTTGTTGATATGTACATAAACAGTAGAATGCATTTAAAAAAAAAACTCTTTCAACGCTGTGGTGGAAAGATCGCCTCCCTCTTGGGAAGTGTACCCAGGACTGTAGCGTAAGGTGGCACCTTTTGCCAAGTGGCCACGCTCTTGTTCAATTTACAGAACAGGACAATGCCCTGTTAAAGCCATTTTAATATTTCTGAAGATACACTACAGTGTCCGCGTTTGAAATGAAACACTTCGAAAGGCCAGTGCTTTGGGCAAAGTTATAGAGACTTTGGCGATCCGAGAGAGAGTCTGGTGGTTCACTCGCACAGGCAGCAAGCATCAAGGAAGAGAAAGAACAAGAGAGGGCGCCTGCTGCGCTCCGTGGGTTCTGCTCGGGTTTCGCACTCATCCCGCATTCAAAAGAAACACTTTGGTAAAGCAACAAAAAGAAAAAAAGAAACTTTTGTTTCATGTCGGTCATAACTCAGTGTGACTCCTCATTCAATTTGGGAACTACTTAAACATGCAGTACAGTGGCTGCTATAGTTGTAGAGTTTGATACTAGGATATGTTACTTTCAAAGTATCCATAAAATCAGTACAAACTGATGTCTACCGTTGGACGCTGGTTCACATCAGGACAGGTGTTGGAGCTACTGCAGCCTCACTGCTAGTCAGTCTCTCGCAGCTTGGCCTCCCTTATTACGCAGTCTACCCCCCCCCCCCCTCTCTCTCTCTAATCCCACAAAAAGTTGAGAGAGCATATTAAGTGGTAGTGAGGGAGAGGTGCTACTGTTGCTAATTGGATTGGGGCTGGCGGGCATTGGCTCTGCGGCACAATGGGAGCAAATGAGAGTGAAGAGGCAGATTCTCTTTGGCTGAGGTTACAGTTATTATTAGGCCCAGACAGAGAGGTAATTCACTCAGATCAAATGGATTTTGCACTTGTTTTTTTTTTTTTTTTATATCTACAGACTTTACTGTGAGGGTGGCTCAGTGGTTTGCTCTGTAGCCTCACAGCAAGGGGTTTCTGGGATCGAATTCCAGCTGGCTGAAGATCTACATTTTACACATGTAGCGGTGGGAGGTAGATAGGTACATCTAAGTACTGTACTTGAGTACAATTTTTCATTACTTCCTTTCTTTGTTTTCTTCCAGTCTTGCTTCTGTTTTTCCCTCTTTTCTTCCTTTTATGTTTTCAGCTGGGCTCAAAACACGGAAATCCTGGAAAACATCTGATGCAAGTTGAGACTTAAAGTTCATTCGTGACCTTGGAAGCACCAGTTGACAAAACAGTGTCACCTGAAGACCCACTTAGCAGTTGCCCTGGAGCTTTCCATCATGTGCCATGATCTTCCTCAGCAGATGGACTTTGAAATACTAAAAATTTGAACATATACAATCTTATTACAACTGGGCAAAGCTTAAAAGCTTTGCTTAAAAGCTAAGATTGACACTTTATTCTCAACTTTGGAAACAACCGAGAAAAATGGAAATTTGAACATCTCCAATTCCATGTCCTTCACCACGGAAAAACTGCATCTGCTGAGGGATATTGTGTGACCCGACTGAAAACTCCAAAATAACTACTGAGTGGACCTTGTGGTGACTTCCAAAGGTGACAAGACATTTTGAGATAATTTGGGTTTTTTTTGTTGTCGGTTGAGCATAACTACGCAGGAGGGACGCAATGCATATAGTGTAGCATTAACACCACTTCATAAAGGCAGCACCACAAATATGTAGGCGCCTCGGGGCACCGCCTGTGGTTCTGGAGGATGTTCTAGTCTGATCGAGTTCTTTATGGACAAAAACGTTTATTGAACTACTCCCTACACAGACAACTGATAGCTACTAAACATGCAAATGGATGGATAAACGTAATGATGAATGAGTGCAACGAGCAAAGCGACAGACAACTAATAAAATGAATCAGCGAAGCAACAAACACCAAAAACTGAGCAATGCATCATACCTTGGCAAGATGGCTTGATTTGTGTGATCAGAGGAGACCACAACGAAGATGAAAAAAAGGTTGACGTTAACCCGTGAAATGAACCTAATGCACCGTTCAGTAGCTGAAGTTGTTGGGAAGTCTAATAAGAGACGCCCAAGAAACGGCGCAGACGTCGCAGAGATCCTTTGATTTCCTGCTGTTATAGTCTCTGTTTGGCGGGCAGCATCCAAACCGATGGCGCAAAACTAAATCCCTCATGTCTTAGTCTTGTCTTTGTCCCAGTTTCTTTTTAACAAATGAAGTTTCCCACATGATGTCTGATTTCCCCACATTTAAGGGTTTGGCCTCCTCGGCTGCTGAGAGATACGACTTATGAGTAAGATAAACACATATGATATCCCCCACTGAGTAGTAACTGAGGGGCTGGTGTAAACACAGGCTTAAACAAAGCCAATCATGTACAACCTTTGTTATTAAGATGAGTGACACATAAAATTATCCCATGTATATACTGTATAAGTACCCATATGTACTATATGTTTGTATACTGTGTATAGGTATAGCAAATTAAATAGTAAAATAAAATCAATACTTACCTTACCTGTATCACAAAGGGAAAAGGGGGGGGGGGGTAATGGAGGAACTCCATACATACTCCTATGCCAATAAGGCTGTTATATTTAAACACAGCACAGTATTTTAACTCACTTTTAACCTTTTTTCACAAAACGTAGAGGGAGGTAGAGTGGTGGTGGATGACCCTGCTCGTATGAGGACCAGGCAAGAGATGGGGGTGGTTGTGGATGACCTTGCGCGCATGAGGACCAGGCAGGAGATGGGGGTGGTGGTGGATGACCCTGCTCATTTGAGGACCAGGCAGGAGATGTGAGTGGACAGAGCTGTGCCAGCTGGCACTGTGGTGCCTCGCCCTCCTGGAACTCCATGAGTACATGTTCCATGTTCCACAGGTGCAGAAGGGACCTCTCTGGTTTATGGCAGGGAATCCTTAGCTGCAGAGACCTTCTGAGGAAGATGTACTCCTTGCAGCAATGAGTCTCGGTCTGCTCTTTTCTGTCTTTCATGAAACCTGAAATATAAAATGTTCGCTATTTCAGACAAGCACAATTGCGTGTTGTAACTACTATCCTTTCTGGTGAAATGTAATTGTTTTAAGATAATTAAATACATTTAGGAGGGAGACTTGTCCATGCCTCCATCCACCCTCAAGCATGTACATCTGTCTCCATCCTTGAAAAAACAAAATTATGTTTGAGATTTTTGAAATGTTACTTGCATTCATTAAGTGGTGATACACATTTCCCTGTGTGAAATCTTCTCTCAGAAACTTGAGACTAGAAAATGAATCTTATGTAAAGGATATGAATCATGCCAAAGACATCTACTTACCCAGGAAAAAGGTGCACTGGTGGCGATGAAAGCTCTCCACAGAAGATGACCCTCTGCCACATCTCCCAAGGACACTTGGACACGACGGTGGAAAAGCTAATACACATGGTTTATGGAAACCTCCATCAGCAAAGGTTTAATTAATTTAAAAAAAACTAAAATGTCTAAATTAAAAATAATCATCACTTGACTGATAATATCCACATTTGCTGAGGATATTTTTCCAAAGATGTCATATTCACGGACTTGGTGGTTGTTTAGAACAGTCGATGGACATGCGTCAATGCGCTGCATAATGGCCTTCCATTTCCTGGCCCCCGGCATACATGGTGTGTAATGGGTATGTCTAGCAAGCTCTATTCCTACACCAAAAAGGAATTGCACTTGTATTATAAACACTGCCCCAGAAGAAAACATCTGCGATGGCCGGGAATTGAACCCAGGTCAACTGCTTGGAAGGCAGCTATGCTAACCACTATAACACCACCACCTCAGAAACTTAAAAAAATGTTGTTTTTTTCAAAAGTCAATGAGGGGACACGGTCTGTTGTGTTGGTGTATGTCTCAGAGCTGGGGAATGAAGTAGCTTGATTACTTGTAACATATCATTACAGTTTGGAGAGTACATGAAAGCTTATGTACGTGGGGGGCACAAAACAAGGGTGGATAAACTCCTGGTGCCTGTCATATAATGTGCATGCCAACTAAGCATAACGTACATTTCATTCAACAGCTTGGAGATCACTCACCTTAAGCATTATTGACGCTTTTTGGAAATACCGTTCGGGAACTGTGCAAGTCACTGAATTCTCTAGAATACAGGTGTAAAATGGATATGTCTATCAAGCTCTATTCCAACACGTAAAAGGGAACTGTGCCTGCACTATCAACATTGCTCAAGAGGACACCATCTGCGATGGCCGGAAATCGAACCCGGGTCAACTGCTTGGAAGGCAGCTATGCTCAGCACTATACCACCATCGCCATGAATGCATGAAGAAATGTCTTTCCTTTCACAGGTCAATGAAGGGACAAGGAGCATCGTGTTGGTGTATGTCTCAGGGCTGGATAATGAAGTAGCATGAAGCCTGTCACTGAAGGAGCTGCCCAGTGCTGCCAGATCTTCCTGCAGGGGGTGGGACATGTTCTCCCTCAGGGATGATAGCTTGGCCATCATTTTCCTTTCTCCCACTACTTCCAATGAGTCCAGGGGGCATCCCAGAACAGAGCTTGCCTTCTTCATCAATCTGTCCAATTTCTTCCTGTCAGCAGCTGATAATCTGCTTCCCCTGCAGACCACTTCATAAAAGGTGGCTGAGGCCACCACAGAGTCAAAGAAGGTCCTCAGGAGTGCCCCATGCACTCCAAAAGACCTGCGTCTCTTGAGCAGGTAGAGTCTGCTCTGGCCCGTCTTGTACAGCGCAGTTGGTTTGTCAGTCCGTCCAGTTCATTGATCACAAATGTAATTTTAATGATCTGTCTGCTCATTAACAGACGTGAACCGGTCATTGACTTACTAGAGTTTGGTCTCATACAGAGCTCAACTTCTGTAGAAATATCAGGGACTGAGGACAAACAAAGACCAGTCCCAAATACTTTTGTGCATACCAACTAAGCATAATGTACATTTCAGCTCTGGAACTGTGCAAGTCACTGAATTTTCTAGACTAGAGGTGTAAATTGGTGTATAGTGGGTATGTCTATCAAGCTGTATTCCTACACAAGAAAGGAATTGTGCTCAATGAAGGGACAAGGAGTGTTGTGTTGGTGTATGTCTCAGGGCTGGGGAATGAAGTAGCTCATTTATGTGTAACATATCACCACAGTTTGGAGTCCTGCACAGCAATGGTCAACATTAAAACACAAAAGTAAGTAGAAGGGACGTCACCACGTTGTTGGCAGGATTCAAACCTGCGCGGGGAGACCCCAATGGATTTTTAGCCCATCGCCTTAACCACTCGGCCACAACAACCTCACGCTCTGCTGACTTACCGTATTTTCTCAAATTAAAAGCCATAGTGTGAGGTCGGGGATGTGATCGCCATTAACTTTGATGTTCTGAATTCCTCATCTTGAGTATTATTGTCTCTTTTTTGAAGTATAGTTGGGAAACTATGCATGTCACTGAATTTTCCACAACACGGTCCTGTAAATGTTTCTAAATAAAAGCCTTGTTCGGATATTAAAGAATCCTGTTCACTGAAACACCAGAGGTGCTGATGGGAGTCATCAGACTGACATGACTCGAGGTCTAAATTGGTGTAAAATGGGCATTTCTCTCAAGCTCTATTCCTCAGAAAAGGGAACTGTACCTGCACTATCAACATTGCCCAAGAGACTATCATCTGCGATGGCCGGGAATCAAACCCAGGTCAACTGCTTGGAAGGCAGCTATGCTCACCACTATACCACCATCGCCATGAAGGCTGTAAAAAAATTTTTTTTTTTCAGACGTCAATGAGGGGACGAGGCCTGTCGTGTTGGTGTATGTCTCAGGGCTGGATAATGAAGTTACATGAAGCTCTTCACTGAAGGAGCTGCCCAGTGCTGCCAGAGCTTCCTGCATGGAGTGGGACATGTTCTTCCTCAGGGATGATAGCTTGGCCATCATTTTCCTTTCTCCCACTACTTCCACTGAGTCCAGGGGGCATCCCAGAACAGAGCTAGCCTTCTTCATCAGTCTGTCCAATTTCTTCCTGTCAGCAGTGTCTTTCATTTTTTTTCACAGGTCAATGAAGGGACAAGGAGCATCGTGTTGGTGTATGTCTCAGGGCTGGGGAATGAAGTACCTCATTTATGTGTAGCATATCACCCCAGTTTGGAGTCCTGCACAGAAATGGTCAACATTAAAACACAAAACATAAAAAGGGGCAGGTTACCACGTTGTTGGCAGGATTCGAACTTGCGCGGGGAGAGCCCAATGGATTTCTAGTCCATCGCCTTAACCACTTGGCCACAACAACCTCACGCTCTGCTGGATTACCGTATTTTCTCAAAAAAAAGGCCATAGTGTGAGGCCGGGGATGTGGTCGCCATGAACATACAAAGGGCCGGTCCCCCCCAAAAAACATGGGTGCCAAGTAAGCATAATGTACACTTCCATCAACACTTTGATGTTCTGAATTCCTCATCTTGAGTATTATTGTCTCTTTTTTGAAGTATCGTTGGGTAACTATGCAAGTCACGGAATTTTCCACAACACACACGTTTCACACATCTAAATAAAAGCCTTGTTGGAATATTAAAGAATCCTGTCCACTGAAACACTAGAGTCATCAGAGTGACATGACTTGAGGTGTAAATTGGGGTATAATGGGTATGTCTATCAAGCTCTATTCCTACACCAAAAAGGAATTGTACTTGTACTTTAAAGATTGCCCGAGAAGAAAACATCTGCGATGGCCGGGAATTGAACCCGGGTCAACTGCTTGGAAGGCAGCTATGCTCACCACTATACCACCATCGCCATGGAAGCTTAAAAAAAATGTTTTTCTTTTTTTTCAAAGGTCAATGAGGGGACAAGGCCTGTCGTGTTGGTGTGTGTCTCAGGGCTGGATAATGAAGTAGCATGAAACCCTTCACTGAAGGAGCTGCCCAGCGCTGCCAGAGCTTCCTGCATGGAGTTGAACATGTTCTTCCTCAGGGATGATAGCTTGGACATCATCACTTGCCTGATAATATCCACATTTGCTGAGGATTCTTTTCTCCAAAGATGTCATATTCACGGACTTGGTGGTTGTATAGAACAGTCGATGGACATGCGTCAATGCGCTGCATAACGGCCTTCCATTTCTTGGCCCCTGGCATACATGGTGTGTAATGGGTATGTCTATCAAGCTCTATTCCTACACCAAAAAGGAATTGTACTTGTACTATAAAGATTGCCCGAGAAGAAAACATCTGTGATGGCCGGGAATTGAACCCAGGTCAACTGCTTGGAAGGCAGCTATGCTCACCACTATACCACCATCGCCATGGAAGCTCTAAAAAAAAATGTTTTGTTTTTTTTTCAAAGGTCAATGAGGGGACAAGGCCTGTCGTGTTGGTGTATGTCCTCGAGCTGGGGAATGAAGTAGCTCGATTACGTGTAACATATCGTTACAGTTTGGAGTCCTGCAAAGTCAACATTAAAACTTAATGCTTTGCGTCAGTTCAGCAATTTCATGTTGTCGCCTGTAAAAGGCTGTATATCACGGTGTGAAAATTTGAAATAAAAATATTGTGGGGAAAAAAAACAATGTAGTCATGTTTACAATTACATACTGACAGGGCCAACTCCGGGTTTTTCCCAGGATGGAGGTATTATCCGCCCATGACTGTGGCAGGTAGCAATGCAACTAAAAATTCTAAGTGTTGCGACATCAGTTCTTTAGAGCTGCCCTGGAATAAGCTATGCAGAGTAACGTTTTTATATATATATACATATGTATATACATATTTTTTTTTTTGGGAGTGGGGCTGAGTGACTTACTGTATTAGCTTCTAAATTAAAAAAAAATCCCCAATCCTGCCAAATACTTTGAATTGTCAGTGCCTGTGCTATGTAACGAGGCATTGGAGAGCCCGGCGATTCATAATACATACTCTCCTGACAGTGTTTAAAGCAGATCTTCCTAAATTACAGCTATTAGCATGAATTATCAATACTTAATTATCAATCAAGAAGAGGTTGAAGACACCAAGGGCAGTGAAGGATGTAACACACACCAGGCTCGCCACCTCTTTATCACTTAACATGCTACACAGCATGCCAAATGAGGAATGGCTCCCAATTTCTCTATCCCCACCCCCCACCCCCCTTATCTCCCTCACAGAGGTTTACGTGGGACTTGGAATATTCATGCAAGTTGCTCTTGAGTTGCAGGTCTGCCCAGGGGAGTTTGTGTTTTCCATTGTACTCCTTTCGGGCCGTTATTGTGCTGGGGATAAGAGATCAGGTATTAATTCTCAGTAGCATATGAAATTGGGGGAACTTGGTTTTTCTTATATATTGTTGTAAAAAATGTGTGCATACATTCACAATAAAAACCAGAAAACAGAGATGGACCGAGAGAGAGGCCAAGGATGAATTTGTCAGAGCAGGCAGGAGTCTAATAACAAAAATCATTGAATTTGTCCATTACACGTTTTATCATGTGTCGATCTGGAGAGATGGCAAACGGCACGCACCCACAATATATATACGGGTCCCAAGTGAGCTTATCCAAACGTTTCCACGCTGCTGCCCTCTCTATAGAGTGCTGCAGGAACGAGAAACCCGGAAATGAGTTCGCATTTTTAACACTTCCGCTTCCGTTGTCGAGAAGTCATTGGGCTTATGGTTATGGTTATGGTTACCGACGTTTTGTTCTACGACATAAAATACGTCAGTAGATACCCCACTCGTGAATTTTGAAGCTTTAACATGTGTTAAAAATGAGACTACAGAGGTTGTCGCCTAACGTTAGCTTTTTACTTCTGGCGATTCCATTTACGCTTCAAAATCATAAAAAAAGTGGTGTTCATTGGTGAAGATTAGCTTGTGTTTACTTGCGTCTTTTGACTTCCATGGTTGTCTTGCACTTGGTATTTGTGGTCCTTGTCTCAACCTGCACCCTGTTGACTTTGGCAACTAAAACCCTGGACAGCGTCTTTCTGAAGCCTTTTCACCGGCTCGTTCACACACTTAATCTTGCCGTGTGGCTCGGGCAAAGGAGACAGAAGGCTTAGTTTTAGGCAACAAAACTACTTGGTTGTGTTTAGGAAAGGGTCACATGACACGTGAAGCCACGTACGCCGCATTATTTAACTTCGTCTTTGCTAACTTTCGTTTCACCTGTCAATTTCCACTTTTTGCCGCCGATGAGCCCAACAGTTTCCAGTTGCGTGACATCTTACGTACCTCGTAGGACCAGAGAGACTTGGCTGTTCGCCTGGGAAATCAACTTTAGACATTAGCCCAATTGACCCAGTATCCCCGCTATCCCTGTCATCCTCAACCTCCTCACAAATTTTACTTATCTGAAAGCAAGTTGACGCTCTGCCGCTTTGACTCCACCGCTCTCTTTGTCTGTCTACTTCCTCTTTTTCTCCCGGGCAAGCAGGCAGCACTGAGCTGGGGTAATGTTGCCCAGACCAGTCCTCCCCCCAGCCGTTCTTTTTTTGTTTTTGCTCCTGCGGGGGCTTTCTCAGCCTCTTTAGGTGCCACAGCAGCCTCATCTTTGCTTATGGCTATTGTAGCGATGCCTGCCTAGGACACCTCAAGGTCATCTGGAGGCAGACACAACAGGTGTTCACTTTCCTGAGCCACGACGAACTCATGGCTCCCAGAGATGACACGCACGCATGAATTCATTGTGTGAACACCTTCCATGAAGTGCCTGTGTTTACATCCTTGCTTGCGAAACCGTCACGTACATGCCTTTGTTTAAATGCTCTTCATAAAAAAAATAATAAGGGTTGTAATTATTGTAATTGTAACCCGGTAAACACATTCAGATTCATGCTCACTCTTCAATTTCTTGTGTCACGAAATCGCCTTGGATCCCTTCTCGTTTCACCGCATCCATTTTGCATGTGTTTCGAACTACCTTTCATCAGATCCAGGCCGGGGGACAGAAGAAGTACTGGGGAAGACGTTTCTCATGTTGCTTCCTAGAACGATGTATTATTCACTGATCCAAAAATACTACAAAACTTGCATATCTAGAATGCCCCTTGAATGTATCATCGAAAAGTAGGTCCCAAATGGCTGGGCTCTGCTGTCAGCATTACAGATGTCACATTTGTTGCGGCTTCCCTTACATCCCTTACAGTTTGTCAACATTTTCAATGACCGGTAGTTAATACACTATGTATAATGTATAAAATGGTGTATTGTGAGGTTTATGTTTTTGAGGCTTTTTTTTTGGCCACTTAGGGGCAGGGGAACAAGCTGTGATCACAGCATCTATATTCTGTTTGGTTGGAACTTTTAGTACCCGGACAGTATAACGTTACGTGGTTGTTTTACAGTTCTGAATGAATGCGGCAGTATCAAACTGTGGGGAGGAGCTTGGAGCGAGGATGTAAATAGAGGAGCTAAATAACGCTGGCCGTGGTGAAGCTGCTAGCCTGACTGTCCGGAGGGGAAACGTGAGTGAACTTCAGATAGTCCCAGGAAGTTCTCGACAGCAAGTTGGAAGGCGTGAATATAATCCATCCATGACTCTGGGCTCTGGAAAAACCTGTAGGCATACGCGCCACACTCCAGCGTTAATCAAAATGAGTTATATTTGTAGATGAACGCATAAAGTAAAAGGGCTCCAGAGAGCTGTAGAGTCGGCGATAATTCCCCACCAGTTCGTCAAGAATGACACCTTTCACTTCACACATAGTCAATATTGATTCGTGCAGCCGTGACCAGCAACGCCAATCAGCGTTGCTGAGTCAATGTACACTACTACTGATAACAGAAGCAAGAAATCATGGGTCTTTTTAGATAAGAACTAAAACCAACAGTGGAGTCGATTGTCACAGGCTGAGTTACACAATACAAAGCACTTTGAAACTCTTCCCATCCCCTGATTTATCCTTGGCATGTTGTCGATATCAGCCAGACCCAAGGTCGCCCAACTTCGTCTGTCTGTCTTTATATCTCTCTGTGATCCAACTTTGTGGCTCTATATTATGTTTTTTTTGTTTTTTTGTTCTGTCTCGAATCAGTCGACCGTCCTTTTTAGATTCATTGTGTCAACTCAAAGCGATTTCCAACCCAAAACCTTTTCAGCATCATGCTCTGGGTTTGTGTAGTCTGGCTCACTGGATGTAGGCTGCAGTCGCCATTTCTCCTCCCCTTCAGCTAACAGAGTGTTACTGTTTTCAAAGTCCGTGGTTTTAACGCGTCCAGTGAGCCCCTTCCAGAGCTAAAGTATAGGTAGGCTTCAACCCTAGGACACCTGAGGATCAAGTTAGGTTTGTCTTTTTTGACAGTAAAAGTTGATGTGACGACCCCAACACCGCTTTGTTTTTCCCGGAGTCCTCTGTATTGGCTACGCAGCCTTCATTCGAATGCATGAGAGAACTGAGCTCAGGCTGGTCTGAACCTGCTCTAAATGGAAAGTACGGCTGAAAGCGCTGGTAATGTCACTAGTTTAGCAGGTTATTTAGTCCACCAAGTCCTTACAATTAACCGTCTGGAAACCATGAATGTCCTCCATCTTCATGTCAGTCCATTATGCAGATATTTGTTGATTAGATGAAGTCAATGAAACGACATCTCCACCTGACTTGAAGCAGCACTTGTCCAAAACAGGCCTCATCATAGCTGCTTTCAAGCCGGCGAATCCTTGCGCAATGAGCCTCCAGAATCCCCGATGGAACCACCTGGCTCCCGTGAATGCAATTAAAAGCTTCCGCCACGATCGCTGGGACATCATTGCAGCCACTTTACAGTGTGAACGTCAAAGCAATTTCGTTAAACTCCCCAAAAAATGAGAGAAATTGCGTTTGCTGAGGACCGCGCAGTGATTCAGATGACCTACATTTGTTAACTACACAAGCATTCAGCCGTTTCGTTTCATGGCACTGTTGCTCTCCGCTGCTTTAATGGAACAAACATTCAGATGCTTTTACTGCTGCTGCTGGAGTGAGCAGATAATTTGATGACTGATGAGAGCTATTCAAAAAAAGCACTGGCTACGCTCCCCTTATTTGCGTGCATCCGCGTGGAGGTTGGCTGTAATTCCGAGCTGCCACAGTTCCTATTAAAATATATCTGATGGCATTCACAGCGCCAGTATTACTTTCGCAGCTAATCTGCCACCCTGATAAGGTGAGGAAGTGAGTGTCTTACAGACAGAAAGCAAGCAGAATGACACTAACAGACCCTCTATTTAATCAATGATCTGTACTATCTCAACCTCCTCATTCAAACAGCTGCCGTCTTGCCGCCAACAAAAATCAGATATATTTGCATAAACACCTTATCATTTAATTACAGCTGAGAGTTCTCCAATCATGCCCTGAGATTATGCTTTTGTAGAGGACTCAGTGACTAAAATGATTAAAAGCCGAGAGACGGCGTGTCAGGGGAGACTATACATACTGTATATTACAAATGACAGTATACTGGGAACAGCTGAAATGTTTGTATCCAGTAAAAATCCAAATGGACAAAAAGTTGACATGTGTGCATCATCTGCTGATGAAGGTTTTCGATCCAATCAACAGCATTCGCACAGGATACAGACAGAAACAGACACAAAATATAGGCTATGATAATCATTATAATGTATTTTTGGCCGCATTTTTTTTTGTGCAGCTGTCTACACTGGCCATATAATAGCTTGCGCACTCATTTTAATTGCGCAACTGTGCAACCCTATCTCCCTAAAAATGTATATGTATGTATATGCTTGTGTATGTACGTTTTTAAATGCCCTGAAATCATATTGTGTCAGAGGTTTGGGTTCCTACGTGAAACACACCAAAGTTTCAGCAGGTATGGTGATTTTACCTGACAGGTTAGTAAAGGGGTGGGGGTGGGGGGGGGGAGAGGGGGTCGCGTTCTTCACGTTCTTCCATGCAGCATTTAGCTAAATAATCAATTTCATGTAAAATTCTAATGGGGGCTTGTTTGCATATGTTTTCAGGCCACTGTCAGTTGAAGCTGACCAACCCCTCCCACCACTCCCACCACCACACACACACACACACACACACACACACATAGTCCTGACAAGGCACATTAGCTCATTAGCTAGAATGTTATAGAGAGGAGCTTTTAAAGAAACTCAACATCACACAGATTGAAGCTTTTCAAGAACACATCGTGGAAAGAGCGTCGCGTCGGATGAATGTTGGGACAACGTGTGTTTAACGTGTCTTCATTCAACCCAAACCATGGTTTTTACAGGAAGGCAGCACCCCGTGGCCTGAAAACATATTGAACATACAGTGAACGTGAGTCCGTGCAGCAATTACGTTTCCTCCAAAATCATGTATATCGTCTATAGACATAATTGTAGAAGACGGGGTTCAACTGTGACCTAAATCAACTTTTTAACCGTCAAATCTACTTTTTTTTAATCCACTTCTGTGCATAAGTACATAATTATGTATAAGGCAGTGAGCTCCGTCAAAACACTTCTGGGTGCGCAGCAGTACTGTGGCTGAACAGATCCACCGTAGACACCGGCAGAGGACCGCAGCAGCTGCTGCCGCTGTTGGCGAATGCACATCAATATCCTACAGACTGCCGGTTCCATACATCCCAGACCTTACAGATGTTGAAGAGCGCCTCAACACATTTTCTGTATCGTCAGCCATCTGCATGTCATTGAATATAAAGAGGAATATGACGATACTGGATTCCTGCCAGGTCCAACACCTGAGCGAGTCCTTTCACGTGTGCAGGCTGCATTCAGGATCGGAGAATTCAAAATGTGATGGTGCCATTTTCCCCCACATCTGTGATGCTGACTTGGCGGGCCTTTGTCTTTTAAGATTCAACAGTAAAGTAGGTTTTCATGTCTGTCACATAGCCTGGTGTTCATGAAGAGGAGAGATCACAGTGATATGACAAACCATATGTGCATATATTTTTTTTTTTTTTCAAAAAGAAGGGCAAAGACATGTTTTAGTTATTTATGAGTTAGTAGGAAGATGCGTGTATGATGTATCATTGATGTCCTATGACGCCAATTGGTTATGAAAAATCCCAGCGATATTGTGCCATTTATAATGGAGGAAACTTGGGGGAAGCCGCGATAAATAAAACATGCGCGCAAAATGTCTTACATTTATATCCTTAATTCATTTTATTGCCGCCCATTGTGTGGTGCCAAAATGCTGCACATAACATTCATACAATCATGTCACACTGGCAAATGAGTCGCGGGGTCAATAATGATAACCCTGATCAATGATGACACTGCACAAAAGAATGGAGCTGCGGGGGTCTTGCTCTTCAGTGTCAATAACGCAGCATTGGACGCGAGATGAAAAGAATGGCAGTTACACGTTTTCATCATTCAGTTTTTCCATTCTGTATTTATTATAATTATAGCTGCTATTTCTACTGCTAGTGTTGCCATACATCTCTGCCTGTCTGTCTGTCTGTCTGTCTGTCTATCTGTGTCTCTACATCTATCTCTCTCTCTCTGTCTCTTTCTGTCTGTCTGTCTGTCTGTCTGTCTCTCCCCCTCTCTCTTTCTCCCCCTCTCTCTCTCTCTCTCTCTCTCAGACCCAACCAGTCAAAGCAGATGACCGCCCACCTAGAGTCTGGTTCTGCTCGAGGTTTCTGCCTCTTAAAAGGAAGTTTTTCCTTGCCACTGTCGCCAAAGTGCTTGCTCATGGTGGGAACTGTTGGGTCTCTGTAATAACATTATAAAGAGTCGGTCTAGACCTGCTCTATTTGTAAAGTGTCATGAGATGACTTTTGTTGTAATTTGGCGCTATATAAATAAAATTTAATTGTACCAGACATGGAAATTTCAATCTCACACTGACACAATGAGAACACTTTAAAACCCGAACCTGATATTCATTTTCGGATTGGAAGAGTAATATTTTTTTTATTTTATTTTATTTTATTTTTTTACAAAATCTTGATATAATATAACATTTATACGTTTTTATTTAAGAAGAATCGGTTTGATTTTGTTCCCATACGCTTAAAAAGTTACACGCTTCAAAGTCACGAAAATGATTAGAATCACATTTCCACCAAGATACAGTATAACAGAAACAGAAGAGGTCAAATGATGAGGGCCAAAAGTCTGAGACCACAATTGCGAATATTGTGGCACCAACTTGACTCCTTCGTACAAAAGGTCAGATGTCCTCGAGCTGTATCTCTTCCAGTGAAGCATGTGTTCCGGTGGACTTGATCTGCTCATCAGAGGCTTGTTAAATTAACTCAGCTTGCAGCCAGCGTTCGCCTGTTATAATCCATCCAAGATGGCGCCGCGGATGGCTGCCTCGGTCTGTTGGAGCGCATTGTTTTGCCTTGTTTTGTCTGTAAACAGTGTTTTTTGTTTTGGTTCACGGAGCTCTTTCACCAGAGAAGAGCTCATGAACATCAGGGGAACATCTCCAGTGGATTTGTTTCCCGAATTTCTCGCACCTTTAACTGTTTTATGGGACATTCTGGTCAAAGGTGCTCTCACCTTTGCAGCTCTACGTCGACGTAGAGGGAAACGTGCCGGTGCGCTCGTGCGTCTTCGCCGGCGAGGACAACGCACACCGCTACCCGGAATATTTCTCTCTAACGTGCGCTCACTGGGGAATAAGATGGATGAACTCCAGCTGCTGATGAGGAGAAACAAGGACTTTTATTCATCTGCTGTTTTGTGCTTCACGGAGACATGGCTGGGGGAAAGAACTCCCGACGCGGCGCTGCAGCTGGACGGATTCCAGCTTCTCCGAGCGGACCGCGACGCGCACCTCTCCGGCAAAACAAAGGGTGGAGGTATTTGTTTCTACATCAACAGCAGCTGGTGTAACGACGTGACAGTGATCCGACGGCATTGCTCTCCTTCCCTGGAAACTTTTTTCATAAACTGTAAACCCTACTACTCCCCCCGTGAGTTCGCTTCATTCATTCTGGTCGGTGTTTACATTCCACCGGAGGCCAACGTGCAGGACGCACAGCGCGCACTCGCCGATCAGATACTGGAAACGGAGCGGACCAACCCGGACTCCTTAGTTATTGTCCTCGGTGACTTTAACAAAGGTAATCTCAGACATGAACTCCCCAAATACAAACAGTTTATTAAATGCCCCACCAGGGAGGGGAACACTCTGGATCACTGTTACACCACAGTCAGTAACGCTTTTCACGCCGTCACCCGCGCTGCACTGGGACACTCCGACCACGACATGGTCCACCTGATTCCCACATACAGGCAGAAATTAAAACTTTCTAAGCCTGTTGTGAGAACTTCGAAGAAGTGGACCAGTGAAGCTGCAGAGGACCTGAAGGCGTGTTTGGACTGTACTGACTGGGATGTTTTCAGGACTGCTACCAACAGTCTGGATGAGTACACAGAGGCTGTGACTTCATATATCAGCTTCTGTGAGGACTGCTGCGTACCAACTCGGACCAGGGTGAGTTACAACAACGACAAACCCTGGTTCACAGCAAGACTGCGACAGCTGAGGTTGGAAAAGGAAGAGGCGTTTAAGAGTGGCAACAGAGCAGAGTTTAAGGAAGCCAAGTACAAGTTTAGCAAGGCGGTGAGGGAAGCTAAACGACTGTACTCAGAGAGACTACAAGACCAGTTCTCCTCCAACGACTCTGCTTCTGTGTGGAGGGGGCTCAGGCAGATCACCAACTACAAGCCAAGAGCCCCCAACTCTGCTAACGACCGACGCCTCGCCAACAGCCTCAACGACTTCTACTGTCGTTTTGAAAGACAATGGGACAGTCCTGACACCATCCCCCACACCATCACCCACCAGCTCCAGCCCAACAGCCCCAACCCCCTCATCACACCTGGGGCTGAACTCTCACACCTCTTACCACCACAGCTGCCCCCCACAGTGCCCCCCACTCCTCCAGCATCGACACCTCTGTCTGTCCTTGGAAGAGATGTGAACAGACTCTTCAAGAGACAAAACCCGCGTAAAGCTGCTGGACCAGACTCCATCTCCCCATCCTGCCTGAAGCGCTGCGCCGATCAGCTGTCTCCGGTGTTCACTGACATCTTCAACACCTCACTGGAGACATGCCACGTGCCAGCCTGCTTCAAGGCCTCCACCATCATCCCCGTCCCCAAAAAACCAGGGCCCACAGGATTAAATGACTACAGACCCGTCGCCCTGACCTCTGTGGTCATGAAATCATTTGAACGCCTGGTCCTGTCCCACCTCAAATCCATCACAGACTCTCTGCTGGACCCCCTGCAGTTCGCCTACAGAGCCAACAGGTCTGTAGACGACGCCGTCAACCTGGCTCTACACTTCATCCTCCAGCACCTGGACTCCGCAGGATCCTATGCCAGGATCCTGTTTGTGGACTTCAGCTCTGCCTTCAACACCATCGTCCCGGCTCTTCTTCAGGACAAGCTCTCCCAGCTCAACGTGCCTGACCCCACCTGCAGGTGGATCACAGATTTCCTGTCTGACAGGAAGCAGCACGTGAAGCTGGGGAAACACGTCTCAGACTCGCGGACGATCAGCACCGGGTCCCCTCAAGGCTGCGTTCTTTCTCCACTACTCTTCTCCCTGTACACCAACAGCTGCACCTCCAGTCACCAGTCCGTCAAGCTCCTGAAGTTCGCGGACGACACCACCCTCATCGGACTCATCTCTGGAGAGGATGAGTCTGCCTACAGGTGGGAGATTGACCACCTGGTGACCTGGTGCAACAGCAACAACCTGGAGCTTAACGCTTCAAAGACAGTGGAGATGGTTGTTGACTTTAGGAAGAGCGCAGCCCCCCTCGCCCCCATCACCCTGTGTGACTCTCCAGTGGACACTGTGGAGTCCTTCCGTTTCCTGGGCTCCATCATCAGCCAGGACCTCCGGTGGGAGCTGAACATCAGCTCCCTCATCAAGAAAGCCCAACAGAGGATGTACTTCCTGAGGCAGCTGAGGAAGTTTAACCTGCCACAAAAAATGCTGGTTCACTTCTACACCGCCATCATAGAGTCCATCCTCACCTCCTCCATCACCGTCTGGTACGCTGCTGCCTCCACCAAGGACAGACGCAGACTGCAGCGTATCATCCGCTCTGCAGAGAGGGTGATCGGCTGCAACCTCCCATCTCTTCAGGACCTGTACTCCTCCAGGACCCTGAGGAGAGCCAGGAAGATCGCTGCTGACCCCTCCCACCCCGGACACCATCTGTTCGACCCCCTCCCCTCTGGCAGGAGGCTGCGGTCCATCAGGACCAAAACCTCCCGCCACAAAAACAGTTTCTTCCCCTCTGCAGTCAACCTGACAAACTCTCACTGACACCCCCCCGAACACTACCACAAGCTATACGTTATATTAACGTACATCACCCCTGTCCCCACTGCGTTACATTAACGCACCCACCCCCTACTGGACACTTTATCTGGACACTTTACTTTATTCTGGTCACTGCACTGTTGTTATTTATCTTATCTTATTTTTATTTTTATTCTTATTGTTATTTTAGCTTTTATATTCTACTTATTTGTTATCAAAACAATAGCACCTTCAGACCACAGCAAATTCCTTGTAATGTATGTTACTTGGCAATAAACAGTTTCTGATTCTGATTCTGATTCTGATATGGCTGTGCCTCAAGTTTCCAGCACATCATTGCTTTATAAGTAGCAATGTGGCAGTGGGAAACTAAGTGAAAGAGGGGCTTTCTCAGCGTCAAATCATGGCAATACATCACCTTTAGTTCCCTGAGAGATGGAAAAGCAACTTCATCACAGATACAGAATTTGCTAAATAAAGAACGTAAAGACTCCAATCAGCGAAAAGTACTGTCAAAAGAAGGCTGTCTTGTAGAGGACGAATAGCAGTTTCTAAGCCACCTCTCAGAGGGGGAAACAAGGCCAAATGCTTGGCGTGGGCTAAGAAATACCAGCATTTTACTGCGGATGACGAAAAGTCCTATTTACTGATGAATTCAAGTTTGAGATTTATGGCAGTAACAGAGGGGTGTATGTCAGGAGACAAGCAGGAGAGAGAATGATACTGCAGTGGTGGGAATATTCAAGTCTGGGGGTGTTTTTGTGGACACCTGTAACGAATCGACTACACCCTGACCAAGCAGGAGTACCACTCCATTCTTCAGAGATATGCTATACCCTCTGGTTTGCATCTTTATGGAGAGGGATTCATATTGCAGCAGGATAAGGACCCCAAACACACCTCAAAGCTTTGCAAGAACTACTTGAAGACCAAAGAAAGCCAAGGAGTCCTGACTGTCATGGACTCACCTCACCTCAACCCCATTGAACCTGTGGAGTCCATGCCAGCTGGAGTGCAAGCTGTCATTAAAGCAAAAGGGGGGACATACCAAATACTAAAATCTTTCTGAAATTCCTGTACATTTTTCAAAGATTCAACTTTTAACTCAAATTGTCAGCTGATACTATCATTTGAAATGAAAAAAAAGGAGTATTACATTTGAAACCAATGCAAAATAGAAGTATCTTGACTAGTGGTCTCAGACCTTTGGACCCCACTGTATATATATAAGGCATCTCCACTGTCAAAAAATGACCTTTGATATGTTTTATATCACAGTCAGTGTAGGAAATAGCAGGACATGTTCCTTTTGAATCAGCAGTAACTTCACACATCTCTGGTGCGGCGAACGGAGAAGAGAGAGTGAGAATCAATGAAATAAGATTATGCTGGAGTAAAACATACGTGCATGTAGTAACACACTGAATGGGTATTGCAGGGGAAAAAAATCCAAAGGTTTGTTTAAATTCGTCTAAATGTTGGGAGTAATAACTTTAACAAGGCTTGAGTGCATTTGGACAACTAATGTACTGCAAAAGCATCGCAAATACTCAGTATTAAAATATTTACCTTGTGTGTGTGTCTACGGCAATCACTGGAATGACAATACTATAGCCTTTAGGGTTGCGGGTGGAAGTAACAAAGACGCCATTACTGTGGGGGCAGCTCACCAGATAGCTCTTTTGTACAGCTTGGTCTATCCTGAACCCACAGGTAATTAATGAAATGCCATGAAAAAAAAAAAAAAGAAGCTGCTCAGACAATTAGACTCCAACTCTGGACAGATCAGAATGCAAAACTCCCTCTGCTTCCAGTCATTTTCATGTCCCCCTCCCAATTTGGCGGTTTGAAATAATTAATGAATACGGTGCATTTCTGATTACAAGGCAAGGGCTCGTGCCGATTCCAGCGTATACGACAGTCACCTACAGTTGCATGTGTATTTATTGCAACCCTAACCTGCACAAAAAGAAAACTTTGAATGAGTATCCCATTTTTGTGCCATGTTTTATGGCACGTAACACCCCAGAAATTGGTATTGTTACTTCTTTTATTATCTTTCAGGGCCAGTACACCACTGCTCAAGAGGGCGGCCTATAAATCATCAGGCAGGTTGGTCTAGTTGTGCTTGGTTCCCAACCTTAGGCCTTGATATGACAGCCCCAGTGACTTGCGATTTGGAGCTGCAATCCGCAATTGCTTTCATGTTCAAAACACAGCAGAGATGATGGATGCATCTGCGTGTTGCTCTTCTCCATGTGTTGCAACACCAAGAGGCATACTTACACTTACACAGAGAACATGCAACGGCGCAGTTCCTTCGCATAGCAACCGAAACACGCATAAAGAGGCACTCATCGTGGATCTGCTATAACTGAGCTGCAAATGTAGCAGAAATATCCACAAAGAATAGCAATGCAGGCTTAAACTGAGGTTGCACAGCAAATATTTGGCACTGCACCGAAACCCTCTCTTCAGGAAAATCAAGCAGCTTGTTGCCACCAGTTGTTCGACAGATTTACACCAGGAAGTCAATGCTGAGGGCTGTAATCTAAATTGTTGACCATTTAGTTTTGGGAATTATCCCAGTTGGCATCACCAAAGTATTATTTCTCCAGCGGAAAACCCCAGATATCTCCCGCTCTGATCAATGCCTACTGTGCATTCAATCATAAGCGTTCGTCCATTCCACTCACGGCGCAAAGCAATTACAAATGGCTGCAAGTGAATTGAAACAGAGAGGAGCTATAGTGGCGGCTGTTGCAAATGGATGCACTTTTAAGCTCAAATTAATGGACCCCCTGGCTCAATAGAAATTATGTTTCGTAATGTATTTTCATAATAACCTCCCGTGAGCTGAATCCTGAGACATCTTATTTGGCGAACGTTGCTGGTAGCCTATAGGCCTTTAAGACCAGAGGGATTTTACAAAAAGAAGGTACAGTTCTGAGTTTCAAAGGCACTTCTGACAAGTACGGCTGGAGAGAGGACAGAAATATACTGAAAGGAATCGAGGGGGGGGGGGCAAACTGAGAGAGGGAGGGAGGGAGGAAGGGAGGGCTGGGGGTGAGGATAATGCATCTGGTTGCGTGTGGATGCAAATCATTGCCATAATAACTGGAAATATATCAGCGACTGAATGCCAAATTTTGACACTTCGTCACTACTGAATACTACTCCAACTACGTATTCGCTTCCACAGTTGTGTATTCAGCAATAATTTCAAATCCTGTGGTGGTATATCGCACCGTTGTACATCCGAGTACTGACCTAAGGCAGAAAGCCGTCAAGTTACAGACTTTTAGTTGTTTAAAGCAGGTCCAAAGTCACGTTGATGTGTTAGCATGTGTCATTTCAGCGTCGCAGACAGTGCTGGAAATTTGAGGCTCGGATTTCTTCTCACAGTTTTTGACTTTTGGATCTGAACTCGTATGTTCACGAAGACCTCCAAACTTAATTTTAATTTTTTTTTATCTTATTAGCCTTACTTTTAATATTTGGAAATGATCTCTAATTTTTTTTTCTAAAGCTTCTTGTTATGTTCTAGTTATGTGATCGTATTACATTTTCATGTAAATACAGTCATACACTTCCATGTTCCCCGGGGAGGTTTTGCAACAAAATATCCACTCTGCACCCAAGATAACCAATTGCCATCCCATGGCCATTCCTTCACTTCGGACAAAATGTTGCATAGTGTTGCAAACATTTTCCAGAGGCAGAAAACCCTTTTGAATTTAATGCCTAACTGCTACCGCTTGTTCATACTATCCTACCATTTAATAGTATTGGATGCAATGGAGTATTGCAACTTCTAGGGGACCAAAAGCAGGGCTTCATTTCTACAATTTCTTGAAGTGTGAGTGCAAACTGTGATTACAAGCACAAGCGTTCACAACCAAGCAAGTCTTGCAACTTCGGCGAGCAGCAGTGCGAGCGCAGCACGCCACAGCCCGGGAGGGAGGCCGGAGCAGAATGAATATGCGGCGCATATGAATAGAAGGAGGAAGGACGTAGCCGACGAGTTTAATGGGCTGAGGAGAGAGTCCGGGCCATCTCCTTTGAACTTGTTCTTCTCTGGGGAAAAGCAGACTTGCAGTGCACAAATATACAGCAAAGTAATATAACATCAAATACTGATATGTAACAACCAAGATATTAATATACAGAACCCAGATATGCTTTGAAGGGCAGGCAATGACAATTTTATGTTTCAGAAGACACTGAAATACCTGTCTGTACATACGATATGTAATGATGTGAAAGTTGTCTTCGAGAAGATGTCTGATTGCTACCTGTAGTAACAATAAAAAGTCATACATTATAAAAAGGTAACAGTATGCACACTACACTAAAGAGCTCATTTGTGTAATAACCTTGTTTACAGGACAGGGAATATTGTTTTGGTTTCAAAAACCAGAAAAAATAATGCGTCAAAATTTAAAGAATTGTAGCTGGTGTTTGTCGCTCTCACCCTGATGCATTGTCTTCTGTGATCTTTTGCGTGCAGTCTTGTCCTGCAAGCTCCAAACACCAAGCCTTGAAGGATGTTGATGATTCAATGAGTCACCTGTGTACTTTTCTTGGCACAGTAAATGACACCAGATTTAATCGACGGGAGCATATGAACAGTGTGCCCGTCCCCCCCCACAGGCACGACAGAAGTGACACAGTGAAAAACAAAAGCCTGCAAAGTGATTGATCCAGCTCCAGCAGTTGCAATATGTCATGTTTGTTTCCCTTGATATCAGACATGTCAAGAGCTACATCAACACAGAGTTTCTTTAATCACCTCATGAAGGAAATGCCCCAAAGTTCACATTTGGATTGATCCTGGTATGCATCTGCCAGACTAGCAAGATACAGAGTACACCCGCAGTTCCACCTTGATCTTCTGAATTTGTAATCAAACCTCAGCAGCTCTGTTCCATCCTTATTTGTAGCATTGTTTTTTTAAGATCTCCTTCAGCCAATGCTTCACTAGAAGCAAAGCCTAAGGATCAGTCAGTTGGTCGGCCTGTCAATGGGGAGTTGGAGGAAGGAACCTGGCCTGGGAGAAGTGAGCAGAGGCTGGGGACAGGGACAGAGAGAGCGCTGGGGATGAGAGAGGGAGGGGCTAAGCAGCTAGGGGGCTAAATGGTGACTTTTCGGTGTATATTCACCGCCTCCATCGGATAAATGCCAATGTTTTGTGAGGTTACTTTTGTTTGGCTCCACCATCCTGGTCAAATTTGGGCAGACTGCGGCGATACGTTCTTAGCACGTATTCGTGCTCCACAGAGGACGAACCCATTGCATTTTGAAAACTCTCAGAGCTTTCCAGTTGCACCACCCTTAGGCCAAAATGTCAACGTTGTGCACAACATACGTCATAATCTAAATGATTAATGGAAGCACTTACATGGAATTTGCTGAGCACATTCATGATCAAGATAAGGTTTGACTGAATCTTTGATCTTCTGTAATCTGTGCATCGCTAGTGGCCTCCGCCCAGGGAGTACAGATGAAGATGAGCTCCATTGTGCATTGTCCGGCCTTTAATTTGAGAAAATGCACTAAGTCAGCCACCATCACATTGTTTGTGAGAGGTATCCATTGTGGAGGTTGTTGTTGCGGAGTGGTTAAGGCAATGAACTAGAAATCCATTGGGGTCTCCCTGTGGAAGTTCGAATCTTATCCTATGTGAGTTACTTTGAGGGTGATATAGCTCACTTTAAGAGTGCATGCTTTGCACATAAGAGGCCCTAACTTCAATCCCTGGTGTTTCCAAAAGTTATTGATTGTTTCAAACCTGACAGAGCAAGCAACACGCTGTAATACCTGTTGAACATCCTGGCCATTGCAGATGTTTTCTTCTTAAGCAAAGTTTATAGTGCAAGTACATTTCCTTTTTCGTGTAGGAATAGAGCTTGATAGACATAGCCATTATGCACCCATTTATAAGCCCAAACTGCTAACCAAATCTTTATGTACATAAGCTTTCATGTACAGTTTTTTTTGCAGGTATGAGTCCCCGGGTTCAATCCACTGCATCTCCATTATGTTTTAATGTTGACCATTGCTGTGCAGGCCTCCAAACTGTGGTGATATGTTACACGTAATCATGCTCCTTCATTCCCCAGCCCTGAAACATACACCAATGTGAAGCTCCTTGTGTCTTCATTGACGTATGGATAAAAAAAAGAAGACATTTTTTTAATATTTCTGTGGCGATGGTGGTATAGTGGTGAGCATAGCTGCCTTCCAAGCAGTTGACCCGGGTTCGATTCCCGGCCATCGCAGTTGCTTTTTCTTGGGCTCTGTTTATTGTACAGTTCCTTTTTCGTGAAGAAATAGAGCTTGATAGACATACCCATTATACACCAATTTACACCTCTACTCATGTCTCTCTAACGACTCCCATCAGCGCCGTGGTCAGAATCCTTTGATTTCCTAACTAGGCTTTCATTTAGCAACATTTACAAGACCATGTTGTGGAAGATTCAGTGACTTGAACAGTTTCCGAACTTCCGAATTTCAAAAAAGCTACAATAATGCTTAAGGTGAGTGATCCAGAAGTGTTGATGGAAATGTACATTATGCTTAGTTGGCATGACAGGCACCAGGAGTTTATCCACCCTTGTTTTTTCTTCCCAGCCTGTATTTGGGACTGGCCTATACTTGTTCATGGCGACCACGTCTCCGGCCTCATACTTATAATGGAGATGCAGTGGATTGAACCAGGGGACTCATACCTGCAAAAAATGGCACATGGAAGTGAATAATCAGAAAGTGTTTGTGATTCCAAAGGTATGAAACATTCTTCTTTTAAATATTGTATAGGTGACAGCTAATAGAGCTCAAATAAAATAAAATCATAGACAGTACTGTAACCAACTCTGGTTCACAGAAGAGAGAATGTCACAACGTTGTTGGCAGGATTCGAACCTGCGCGGGGAAACCCCAATGGATTTCTAGTCCATCGCCTTAACCACTCGGCCACAACAACTTCCAGCAGTGTAGAGTTTCCGTATTTTCTCAAATAAGTTTTAATGTTGACCATTACTGTGCAGGACTCCAAATGTAGTGATATGTTACATGTAATTGAGTGCCTTGCACAATGCTCACTGTCCCATCATTGACCTGTGAAACAAAATCCTGAAAATATACCTTTTCTATGTTGGCCATGGCGATGGTGGTATAGTGGTGAGCATAGCTGCCTTCCAAGCAGTTGACCCGGGTTCAATTCCCGGCCATCGCAGTTGTTGTCTTCTTGGCTAAAGTTTATAGTACAAGTACAATTCCTTTTTCGTCTAGGATTAGAGCTTGATAGACATACCCATTATACACCAATCTACAGCTCTAGTCCCAAACATTCAGTGACCCCCCCCAAAAAACAAAGGCCTGTATTTGGGACCGTCCTTCACTTTGTTCATGACGACCCCGTCCTGCTAAGTAAACAATAAAAAAAAAGGGGGATTCACCTGTTTAATTCTAATGACTAACGCCATTATGTTTCCACTACAACCAACTTCTCGACAAATTTGGCGTTTTTAGCTGCAATTACTGCAGGCTCTACAGAAGCAGATATGATCAGTATGTTTTCAAATAGTCTTGTATCGTCTTGCAGGGCCTCCTTTACTTATGTTGATTTTTGGCCAGGTTTCACCTTTTCTTTTCTGTATCTAAAAAATTCAGTGCCCAATGCAACGCACCACTCCACAAAAGAAAATAGAAATAACATTGTTCATATGTATATCGTCTCACTTTTTGTTCGCAAACCTGTCGACATGGAGTATATTACAATAGCAAATACAATGTTTTAGCAACATAATGAGGAAAGGTTCATTAATTTACTGGCCAGGTTGCAGAAGGTTGATACTGAACGTACCAGTCCTTTTTTTCTATGGTTGTGTTGAAGCATTACTGATTACGGTTAGGGAGACATCATGGCCTTGGTTTAATACAAAAACAGTCTGCAGTGACCTGGAGCACGAGACCCCACGTGTTTACCTCGTTGACATTGAACCAAAACCACAATCTTTAACTAACTTTTACCTAACAAAGTGCTTTTGTCTAAACCTTATCACACGTTGGGACTCCAGTCTCCGGTGTCATAGTCCTGGGCTTTGTACAACAATTACATTTCCCATCACACTATAATTGGGGAAACAAATGAGTACTATATAAACATAATTTCGAGGAGACAGGGTTGGCAAATTGATATTCCCTAATTCTGCCTTCTGTTTTGTGCTGCTGCAACCTGCTTTTTTCACGTGTTTAAGAGCCACTCCGCTTATTATTGCTCTTCCATAAAGTTGAGAGACTCACAACATGCAGGTTACAAAAAAAAACTCATCAAAATGAAAGCAGCAAAGGCGAAGATATTTTAGACTTTTAGGGCCTAGTACGAGTCAAGCTCAAAAAAAAACCTAAGCTTCCCATAATGCAACTTGAGAGCATCTTTCGTCAGAACTCCCAGTTTCTGTTCTGAATTTAGTTAAAAGGTCTCCACTCACTTATATCTCCTGGAATTTTAATGGTTACATCAACAATTGTGTTAATATGAATAAATAATTCAACGACTGAACTTGTCAGATTCCGGAACAGTTTCACCCCTTCAATCAAACCTCCTCCCTCTCCTCAGATGATGCACCTTTGATTGACACTTGAACTCCCCTCCCCTCATTATTACAGCCCCCGATATTCTGTTTCAAGAGAGCCGTGTCTAATTAGCAGAGTGAAGAAGCTCTCTTGGGGCGCGAGGAGGTTCCTTTCGCCATCCGGGTTTTGGGCATGGCGGGAGGAAACGCTTTGAAGAATACACAGGGAGGTGTTTCCAATAGCGAGACGACAGCCCGTGCTACTCAGAGAACTGGGGTTACGCAAATATCAGTGAGCTACAATGGCGTTGCAAGGCTCTTTCGTCAACACATCAACAACAGTAACGCGTGCACCGATCTTTGTGATAATTATATGCATCGCACACATTCCAAAAGGAGCGAAGGAAATGATCTTGGGGTCAACGGCTCTTCTCGACTCACACCTACCTTAAATACTTAACGCAAAGCTTTTAATGGTTTCCCCCCTCAAGAACAAAGTTCCTCCGAGCGCAAAGGAAGGCCGTCTTGCGTACACTAATTCAGTGACTAAATCCAAAAAGGGGATGCAATTTTGAGGGCAGTGCTCCGTGGGAAAAGTGCAGCCAGGGCGACGGCGTCACCTCATGTGGATCTCAGCTTGAACCGGCGGCTCCCGGAAAAACAGAAAACCCATTATGAAGACAACTGTTGAATATTCCTTCGGGCAATTTGCAGCATACTGGAGTGAAAAATGAAAGTGTTCATGCTTAGAATTACATCGACAGTATTAACATAACAGAAGTGAAACACCATGAACACAATGCATAATCTAAACAATTTGAATAGAGCTGATTCTCACGTTCCTGGCAGACATTCCTGTAACTCTATGCCCCCACCATCCCCCGCCCCACCCACTCCCCTCCCTCCTCGAGCCCATTGATTACCATGATTAAGTCTCATCAGCCCAAATCAGCACCCCCGCCCTGCACACACACACACACACACACACCCCTTTCCCAAAATGAGCGGGAAGAGGCTCATCAGACATCACTAATCAAGTACAGCTTGATGCTAGTTTTCAGCCAATCATGCGTAGCCTCCGGCGCTGCGGATAAATAAGGCTGATTTGATCAGTCTAAATTTTTAATCAGACGTCTGAACTGCGGCGGGTTATTTTCTCCGTTTGTGTTGCTCTTTGTTTTGCTGGGCTGAGGTCAAGAGGAGGTCAGGGTGACTTTGGCTGGGGGGGGGGGGTCGTCACTGTACAGTGCCACGTCAGCTTACTGTTTTTTCAGGCTATACTTTGCTGAATGTTATGCATGTTTTATGCAACTACAGAAACTTCTATGCAAGTGCAAAAAGACAATGCGTGCATTTCACAACAACCGCAAGAGTGATTCATTAAAAGGAAGGACTTTCGCCTATTGCCAACCATATCTCTTCTTGTCATACACTTACACACCAAAGTTTTCGACAGTTTCTATGTTTCAGTAGCTCTGTTCACTACCAGTGGCTGAACGTGGTATTTGCTTTTATTACGCATGTGAAAACAATGTTGAAAATGTAGGGAACGGATCACTGCAAAATAAGAGCAAAAACTGGATGTTGATCTAGAAGTAGGATGTCGGCAGGGAGAGAGCAGAGTCCGAGACTGAGACAGGAGGATCTGGTGGGTTCACCGTGTCAAGCGCTGCTGAGAGGTCCTCCGTGACAGCAAGGAGGGCCGTCTCAGTTGGTTGCCTCCAAGGCAAAACCGGTCTGGGGGTCAATATGCAGAAAGTTGAGTGAAGACAGCATGCTCAGGTGTTCCGGAAAGAAGTGGAAGAAGAGAGACAGGTCTGCAATTCTGTGCATCAGAAGGGTTGAGAGTGGGTATCTTTAAAACCCGGGTTTGCTTTTGGAGTGTTAGGCGAAACAACCAGCTGTCAAGGAGGTGCTGGTAGGGGGGTGGGTGGGAGGAAAGGAAGGAGATCAGGAGACGGTACAGGGTGGTGGGAGGTAACCACGGTTAGTACATCATTGGGAGAGAGGGGAGAAAAGGAAGTATGAGTAGGAGGTAGGATATGTGGTGTCAGCAACGTTGGTGGGGAAGTGAGCATATGTCATCTATCTTTTTGTAGTTAAAGTCGCTCTGTAGAAGGGAGGTGGGGTGGGGGGGTCAAGGGGGGCAGAGATGAACACGGAAGGAAATGCATTCAACACATTTGTTCGAGCTCAAGGGAACACACAGCGAGATTTGGTGAGTTACACAGACGGCAAACCTGACTTTTATTCGCGAAACGGGGGCAATGGAAACATGTAAAAGGGACCACAGCGCGCAGAAGATGAGCTTAAAATAGAGAAAACACGCCGTCCGGGTTTAGCTTAATACTGACGCGACAGCGGATCCAACACGACGTTCCACAGCCATCTTGGTTGTTTTTACGAAAATGCCTCAACGGTGCTTCTCCGACAGTCATCATATCAAACACGGCCCATAGTAGATAAACGGTTGTGATTGGCCCAACCCATATATATATACATATATATATTGTTACACCAGTGGATATGTTGACATTTAATGCAATTAATTTTGTAGCCAAAAGGTGTGCCCCCTGCATGGTACTGACAGAACAAGATAGGTTGTACCATTTTGTCAAAGTTTGCTTAATGAAAATCCCATGTTTTTCTTGTCATTTCTTTTTTTTGTCCCCGTACTTGAAAACTTGGAATCCCAAACAAGAAAGTTTTGACCAGAGGACAAATGTGTCGCTTCTTGTTTTTCCTCGAAATGTCTACATCACTGGGTAAACAAAAAAGAGGCTTTTGAAAAGTCTGCCACACAATTTCTCCCTCAGGGTCCAATAAAGCTTATCTTAACCCCAACGATGACGAAACAGTGAACCCCATAAATCCTCGAGAAATAGAGACCACTGACACTGACCCTGACGTATCCAGTCCCATTTGATGGGGCATTTCACGCCAACTCTATGGCTTCTTATCTTTCAGTTCCGCCTCTCTCCATACTGGCATGGTGGTGGTCAGTGTGGCAGAGGATTAACCCATTCAAGTAAACGAGGTAGAGATCGCCATCCGCAACATTTGCTGGCTTGAGTTTGCTCGGATTTGCTTTTTGGCAAAGCATCCCTTCATTCTTTTACTCACTTTCAGATGGCAGTTGGAGTTTTCCATATGAAACCTCTTGAAGTTGAGCTCTTTTAAGTGCCGCATTAAAGAAATTATACACGGGCGACGGCTGAAAACTGGCACGCTTCATGTTTACTGTTTCACCATTGAATTTGCCATCCTCAACTCCTTCCCTTGGCCCCAGTGTTTGCCAAATATCCTGTTATGTCTTGTATCTGTATGTTACGTGTGTGTGTGTGCTTCACAGGCAGGTTGTGAATACAAATTCCAAAGCGAACATACCATTTAAGTCTCATGATGGCACCAGAGGTAATATTTCTCTCTCTGAGAACAATCATAGAAAGCATCTTATGATTTGGTACCCAGAGTATTTCTAGCACTCGACCTTTCCCTTCCGTCACACAGTTCCATGAGATGCCGTCCCGAGTTGCCGCAATTTGAGCCGGTAAAACGGGGCAAAAGCCGCACAAAGCGACCACCTGAGATGGAGGCGATGACGTGGTCGGTGGCCCCGCGGGGCAGGGAGTGAGATTGAAGGCTTGGCTTTGGGAATGCATTTACAAAATGCAGACGCGTTTTCTCCGCTCCGCTCCTCCTGCCCGCGGCATTGATGTGGCGAGCAAGACCTAAATCAACCCACGCAAATTAACCGAACAATGACTGACGTTCAGCAAAGCGCTGCTGGCTCCCAGCCGCCTGTTTATCACCCTGCAGGTCATTCCCAACCACAGCCCGCATCATCTGCATTCATATAGCAACTCTGAAGCTGTTTCCCTCAATGATAGGACATTTTAGCAGCTCAAACCTGCTCGAGTTTATTAATGACAGAAGAGATAAATGGAACCTGAAGAACGAAATGGAAAAAGCACATATTCAGTTTTGATTAAACAAATTGTGGCGGGCAGCGGGGCAGTGTTATAAACAAACGCGCCCACATCAAAATTATGTTTTACTTATCCTGCACTCTGGGACGTTTACGTAGATGTATCCAAAGTTGATTTGGGGAAGGGCTAGTTAATCCTATTAAACCGCACTTGACAATGACTTTGTGAGCTTGCCCTGATTAACCTGCTAGGTTATATATAATAGCAGCGGGCCCCTACTGACCAAATGTTTGTTGTAATTTGGGGAGACTAACCTTTATATTCAGTATATTATGTGGCATGTAGATTTGGAACAAGATTTGCAGCAATCAAGTAACCACAAACCATCTGAGACACAACGGATGGATGAGGCCTTTGGATCCCTGGGGAGTCTCTAGGGCCCCTAGGTGCTGGTTGGTAATCCTATTTTGGGTCAGAGGTGTGTATCACTTGGCAAAAACGTTGTTTACATTCCAAAGAGATCGTGGTTGAGGACTAATTTACACATTCTCCTTTCTCCTTTTATCTCCCTCAACATTACACTACGTTACATCACGAAAGCTAGAAATGCTCGTTTGCCATTTCACTGGGATTCAAAGGCTTTTTGTGATTGGCCGAAACACCTGTCGATTGAGGAAACAGGCTCCAAAAGTTACCCTCTTTTTAAACCTAAAAAGAGCTCTCCACTGATTTAGCATTGCACTCCCGTAACATTGTCGGACACAAGATCAAAGATAAAGAATTGATGCAGCAGAACAAGAGATACCATGTTTTTTTATTTATTGTAGGCATCCCTCTTCCTTGTCAAAACCTGGCGCCTACATTAACCACAATGTAGTCTCGCATCGTGAGTGAGTCAGACTACCCACAACGCAACTCGACTGCTGACAGATCAGTTGGATATACGGGTGTGTTAAGCTAGTTGCGGCTAATGTAGCCTGGAACCTCTAGCTTTCTAGTCTTCGGACTACTTCAAGGTTGGGGGTTCGATTCCCCAGCTTCCCCCTGTCCACGTGTCGGAAGTGTCCTTGAGCAAGACACTGAACCCCCGAGTTGCTCCCGGTGGAGGCCAGCACCTTGCGTGGCAGCTTGGTCGCCATCGGTTTGTGAATGGGTGAATGAGACCTGATCTGGAAAGCGCTTTTTCCAAATAAATGAATTCCATTTACCATTTACAATTACTTTTTTTTTTTTTTTTTACCATTTATCAGACTTTCTCTCTGGAGCCACAAAGGGCTTTATACAACTTTTTTTTTTCACATGTGCAGTAGTACTCCCAAACACCTGGACTCCCCCTCCTGTAAATCTGCCACTGAGATTACTAAATTGTGAAAGAACTCCGTCTCTTTATGATAGCAACAACTGATGGTTAGAAACCCACCCCACTTTAACTTAATGAACCCTCATGATACAGCCAATTATTTTAGACACAGCAAACCATCTATCTCTCTTACATTTTAAAAAGCTCCAAATAAATTTGTCTGCCGGGAGACTGTAGTTTCATTACCACACTAAAATTAATCTAGTTTTTTTTTCTATTTTCCCCCACACTTGTATGGTGGCTAATGGACAAAAATTTGCCTGTATTCCCCACTCCACTCGTTAGGCATTCAGAAAACAGGGCGTTTTTTTTCCCCCTCTCGTAATGGCACTTTCAAATAAATCATTCATAGCACCACGTTAAATTAAACGCAATAACTTTTCAATGGTTCCTTTTAACCTGCTGTGCAGATGGAGTAGGCCATTCCATTGCTATGGTGCATTTACTCAACAAAATGTAGCTATAAATGACTTCCGCACTATACTGCCTTTTTAGTTAATGATTTCCAGTTACGGTTTCAGGAAAGGGAAGAAGACAGAGCTCTGAGGCTTGTTTCAGCCGTAATATGTGAAGACAGCGAATATGCACTATAACAGGCTCCTAATCACAAGGGAAATATTTCTCTTTTTACTTTCCCATCCATGCCATTTCCCCTTAGAGCCGCTGTCTCTGTGTTTCGCCAGGACAAAAAGAACAGCTGCAGTGGGATGGCCAGCTTCCAACGCTGATGTAATTCAATGCTCCATCCCACGGCGGAGTTTACTGTTGTGTTGTTGTTTGTCCCTCAAAGAGAGTGAGTGTTCATTTTTGGGCTCATTTGCATCCGGAATGTGGCAGTGTGAAGAGAAGAAGGCTGCCGTGGCCGCCTCCAGTCAGGATGTCTGCCACACCTCGAGCTCATGAGTTAAAGTTCAGTGTCGGAGTGGCTGAGCGAGAGGTTTGAGGCTGCTGATCCTCAGTCAAGCGATAAAAAGACCATACCAGTGTTGTTGTACGCACATTTAGATCACAGGTGCCATTTCTCAGAGCATACTGTTTTGGATTTTACTTCACAACCTTCCATGCAGCCATTGATCTCTATTAATGTTCTACGTTGAGAAGATCCAACGTCGATTAATCACAGCTGCAAATTATGTGCAGCTTTGGGAAAGCACAAATGAATCCATACTTAAAATTGCATTATCCTTGCAGTGAAGTGCCTGGAAAACGAAGGAAAAATGATACTAATCATCATGCTGTGCTTTGAAAATTGGTCAGCAGGTGTCCTGTCTGTCATTTAGTCTGCAAGTAACTTAATTAAATGTTTGGTTTATGTAGGAATATGCAGCGTGTCAGCACACTTTAATTTATGATGATTAAGCTCTTAAAACTAGGTTTTGAACAAAGCAGGAGCCATCTTAGTTAATATTGCAATTTAATAGTGCAAATTCTGTGACTTAAACTTCTATGGGGCCCCCAGAGGTTTTCGAGGAGAATTTCCTCGCTTTGCCAAGTTGGTAATGCAGCCTTGATCAGTAGCAATGTAAAGTTTGTAAATGGTGATGACAAAAGTGTGCCAAGGCAGAGTCCTTAAAGGTCCCACATTGTAGAAAGTGAGATTTCCAACGAGCCATCGGGACTTCCGTGAGGTTGTGATGTCACAACTATACAGTCACCGCCCCCCAGAAGGTCATCCGCTCCAGGTGCAGCACCACCCACCAGGTACAGAGACACTCATCCACCCGCTCAGTCTGTCTGAGTTGTTGGAGCGCTCTGCTCAGGAACTACTGAGCAGTGTTTGGAGGTTGTTCAGTTTGTCTAAAACGGCTTGTTTCAGACAGAGGGGGGAACTGGGGGGCTGCAGAAAGGGCCAGGAGAAGACACATAAGGACTTTTTTCAACTCTGAATCATGCAGAGCTGCTCCAGTGGAGTCCCAGAACAAAAATATGGAGCTGAAATGAGCATCATATGGGACTTTTAAATCTCACTGTTGCTGACAATAAGAATGTCAAAAGACAATAAGAAGTATGCAGATTTTCCAGATACCCTCGCCCCTTATACCCTGTTCTTACACGACAACCCATGCTGGGAATACTTCCTGCTATGTATTACGAGAATACATGAATACGTCACCATAATGATTCATTCAATTTTAATGACTGATATGTGATCATCAAGTTAGCTTTATGCCAAAGGCCCAAACAACAAATGACTTGTGGTCACATTATATGACGAAATGACACACTACTGGAAACACTGTTTATGTTTGCCATGCTAATGACCGTGTTTGCCAATGGTTAGGTGTGGGCCATTAAAACTAGGCTTGGGAAAGTAAAGTCCTCTGGACTTGGTTCAAAACTTGAATCCTGGTGGAGAATTTGGGAATTGACCAGAGGCCCTCAAACAAAGGCAAATACAGCTGTGCTTCTATTCGTAAAGTAGTTGCAGCAACGGTATAAAGGTAAATTTCTTTACTTGTCTCACTGATGTTAATGTGGCGTCTTTTGTTGTTTTATTTTTTTGTTTAACATAGTCATCTTATCGCCACCTTCGGGCGGCATGGTGGCGCAGTGGTTTGCACTGTCGCACTGGAGGTAGAGCTGGTAGGAGAGGGTTGGGGGTTCAATCTGTGATCTGTGTTTAGCTTTAACAGCAAGCACCCAGGCGTTGATTTGCTGACTTTTTCCCGCCGGCTCTTTGCCTCCTGGTGATGCCAGAAGACGAGGACACGCTCACCGCTCCCGAGCTTTGGTGGACTCCCACTGCTCCCAGTGGATGGTCCGCTCGCGCCATTTTCACTTTGCACAAGAGCTGATCCGTTTCCCGCCGGCAGAGATTCCAAATTCACTTCTCCAAGAGTCTGCCGCCATTTAAACAGCAATGCACCAGGCGCAAGTGTCACCTCCCATTCCCTTTAAAAAGCCAGGTGCTTCTGAAGGGAAAGGAAGATGACACTCTGATTGGTTACACCCCAAAAAATAGGGCCCTTTAGGTTACTGCCCAAGTTACTTCTCTAAGTGCTGATCCGATTACTACAAAGAACAGTATCGTTCAACAAATGTTTGTACAGCTAAATATCAGACTTGACTGTGTTTTGCATCCTTGCAGTATAACAAAAGCAATGTGTGATGTATATATAATGTAGAATATTCTGTATAATTCGGTGCCTCTTTGAGGCTTATTAATTATCTTTACATATTTCGGTATCCTTTAAGGCATAAATCCCCTCACAGTGGAAAACCGTGTGTGTCTGAGGGACACGCTATGATTTCAAAGGTTAATGCATGGCAGAAATAGAACATGAGTGGGCTTGATAATCACAGGCAAACAATAGGCCGGTGATACACCATGTCAGCTCGGAAGATGCAACAGTGTGTGTGTGTGTGTGTGTGAAAGACCAGAGAACAGCTCCGTAAGGCAGATGGCTTTGCAAGTTTGATTGAATGCGCCACAAATATTAACTTTTAAGATGTTAGTGCATCTGGAATGTCACAATGTCTCATGCTAATGTTTTGCTGGCATTCAGTGCAATGTACCCTATCCAAGATCCTCAGAGCATACACTCGATAATAAGTTTCCGGCAGATGGAATTGGCTGAGATGCACTCAATGAACTGACCATACCTCAGATTGTTCATTTTCTCTGAGCTTGTCAACAAAGAAGTCAATAAAAGCGGAAATCACTCCATGCCTTGAAGGCCACTTAAAGGCTCATGCCAGTGGTGCTGTCACGTCGGGAGCCTTCCATGTACTGCAGTTCCGAAGCATACGGTAGAATTCAAGATGTTTTAAATGCGCTTCAAATCACTTCTCAGGTAGACGCGGGCTAGCGTTCATTTTCCCGCGCGGCACAAAAAATCAATTCGTGGACGAGTTTGCGTGGTGCGATGCAACATAGTGAGCATCAAGTCTGCAAAGCGTTTCGTGATGACGTTCTGCCGCCGCTGTGTGGTAATCCGGTTTAAGTTTGATGCCGTACAGAAATGGTTCTAAAGCAATGGCCATGAGAAACACAAACAAAACACGGAACATTTACTGCCTATTTGCCAAGCAGCCACCAGTAATGTAAAGTCTCAAAATGTTTGAAACAGCAAATGTGTTTTGGAGAGAAACATAATGCCACCTGCAAGACATTTTCTACCGACACAATGAGAAAAGGATGAATGCACCAGCGGAACGTTGACCAACGATGCACTTCATTTGTTTTCCTGCAGCAAACATACCTGGATACTGCGTTAAGGCGACTAAAGACGCTCAGTGAGAAGTCTGATCATGTTCTACACTTTCCTTATTGTCAATAAATCTCATGTGCAGAGCAATGCACAAGTACTGTGTGTGTGTGTGTGTGCGTATATCGGGAGCCTGATACGTCTTCTTCCTCTGCGCCACAGGCAGTTTTGTAGTCCGGCCAATTTTGAGGCTCCGTTTGTCAAAGTTCACAGTCTGCCGTGCTGCGCCCCTTGCATTACTTCTGTGTACAATAACGCAGGCAATGAAAAGATGGGATTCGACGCCGGGCTTCTTGACTGATGACTCGGATCGTCTACGTTTTTTTTGTGGTGGTGGGCAGCCCTGTTGACTTAACCGCATTCGGCAGGCAAGCCGCGAAACCCTCCTGTGTCAAAGCCATGCGCCCTTTATGCACACCGCCCACCCCCCGACGCACCCTCCCTGCGACGGTCGCGTTTTCCTCCGAACCCGTTCCGAAATCCCATTTTGTACATAAACGGGAGCTTTGAGGCGAGTGGGTCGTAAATTGCTAAAACATGTAGAATCTCTGGTACGGTCCTTTGAAGCGCGCCGTTAGTTTGTCTCCAGAACCGTCCAAGAACTTGGGGCCAAGCCAGTTAAAATAAAATGCACTCCAAGTGTTGTGGAAAAGATTTTCTTTTTTTTTTTTCCTCCCCCTAATTTCTGTCAAGTGGAGTTTAGCACGAGAATCTGAGGCAGGCTCTGATTTGTGTGTGTGTGTGTTTATTTATGTGTGTGTCTTTAATGTCCTTCCTATAGGACCGGCTCTAACTCACAGTATGTGGCTGATCCTCTAGTACATGAGCCGCTGAAGTTGCTACAGGCCACCAAACCTCTGCATAAATCAGTGTGTTTATGTGTGTGTGTGTGTGCGCGTGCAAGGCATGCCTGTGTGCGCGCAAATCCGTGCACGCTCCATTATCTCATCTTCTTCAAGTGCCCCTTTGAGTGGGGTTCAGGCGTCATGCTACCCGCTCTTTTCGCCATGCATTATGCACTGCTCCACTACATATGTTTATTTATTACTGTGTCTTGCGAGATCAAAATGAATGGCAAATAGACTCCGGGGAGCTCGACATTGCAGCAGAAGTGGGAGTCAGCCGAGGCTGTAAGACGGGAGGTGTGTCTTAACGGAACAGAGCGTTTGGATCAAGGTGGATTTCGCTGCTGCTCGTGAGAGCCCCCACAGGTCACCAAGTGAGCAAGGGCTGAGGGCGAGAGAGGCAGACAGAGGCAGGAGAGAGAGAGAGAGAGAGAGAGAGACAGCGAGAGAAGGAGACGTCTCATGGATGTCATTAGAAGTCTTTCGCACCAGCTCCTTCTCCACTCTCTCCGGCGTCCTTCCTCCACCCCTACATACATACATCCATACATACAAGGTTACATACTCCAGCATGAATCTACAGTACATCCAGGCAAATGCCTGAGGCCCCCAACAGCCAAACACTCCCACAAGGCCCCTCTAAGGAGCTCAAGAAGTAAGAAGCCACGTCATTTCTGTCGCCACAAGACGATTCAGCTGGCGAATCTGTTGAGCGACATTTGTGACGACGACAATAATGAGACAAACATCCTGTGGGACCTCTCTGGGCCCAATTGTGTGTTTCCCGTGTTGCAAAATGTCTCCTTTATGTAACCTTTGTCTGTTTTATGATTACAACATACCTTTTTTTTTCCTCTTCAGCAGAACCAAACAATGGCATATTCAAACAGCGGTCCACGGCAGGCTTGGCGGGTGCCTTCATCATGTCATCTCAACTCAGCACACATTCTTCCTCTCAGCGAGGGGTTATAAGATGCATCCGAGAGACCTTGGTGGCGCGTCGGTTAACAACACAGGGCTCCCTGAAGAGATGCGAGACAACTAGGAAAAGTGAGACAGGAAGTAAGAGGGCAAAAATTAATCATAGTCAGAAGGACAAGATATGAACGAAGAATGTGCAATATTATCCCAATGATAGTAATAATTGCAGATTATAATAGTATAATTACATACCTATACTGGAGACCATCTTGTGATGGGATCACAGCAGCCACGCCATGGGCAGCCATGGTTTACTTAGTAATCATAACTACATTATTACATTAGTACTCAGTAGTCATTACTACATTATGATATTAGCACTCAGTAGTCATTACTACATTATTACATGAGTACTCTGTAGTCATTACTGCATTACGACATGAGTATTCAGTAGCCATTAGTACATTACCACATGAGTACTCAATAGTCATTACTACATGAGTACTCAGGAGTCATTACTACATTATTACATGAGTACTGAGTAGTAATTACTACATTACTCAAGTAAGTACTCAATAGTCATTATCACATGAGTACTCTAGTCATAACTGCAATATTATCCAATGATAATCCAAAATAATTGCAGATTATAATAGTATAATTACATACCTATACTGGAGACCATCTTGTGATGGCCACGGATTGGCAGCCATGGAGTGCTCAGTAGTCATTACAACATGATTACTCAGTAGTCATTACTAGAGTACTACATGAGTACTCAGTAGTCATTACTACATTATCACGAGTACTCAATAGTCATTACTGCATGAGTACTCAGTAGTCATAACTACATTACTACTACTACTACTACTACTACAGTATACTACAGTATACTACAGTATTCAGTAATCCATATGACATTATTACATAAGTAAAGAACATCTGGTAAGTACATTTACACGCTCACTTTGTTAGCAGCTACTTTGCATGGCGTAGCCAGGAGTAAGGTGCAGTCAGGTTGCCAGTATAGGTGGGGATGCGTTCGGGTTCTCCACCCTCTTGTCCAAATATGGTCCACATTTCTGGCTCTGAAAAAAACAAGCTGGCGACGGCCAAAATGCCAAACTCAAGGCTTCCAAATGGTAGTCCACAAACCAATGGGTGACGTCACGGTGGTTATGTCCACTTCTTTTATACGCTATGCCTCAGACACTGCAGAATGTTCATAGAAAAAGTGTATAAAGAGGCAATCAAAACATATTGATAGACCTTGAATAAAGAAATAATCCAACAGCCTCGACAAAAAGTCAATTCAGCAGCTTAAATATGTAACTAAGGTGTCAGTTGAAACAGCTTGTTTGTGATTTGTCAGAAACTTTTCATTTATTTGCTGGAGAGCACGTCTCCCGCAGCTTGGAAAATACAACTGGAAATAATCTGCGTTACCTGCTGTCACATTTGTGATTTCTCTTTGTATGCTAAGACATTTTGTTTGAATGCTCACTGAAAGTGTTTCTACCTGAGTGTCAAAATCCCCCAGTAGGCTGTTGTTTGGTTTTGTGAATGTCATGACACAATTTAAAGCACAAACCTCACAAGAATGAATCAAGGAAAACAGTCTAATAAGGATTCTACGAGGTTGTGAGCCCCTCTTGTGCCGTGAACTGATACAACAGCTGCGGCATCTCTGTTGCAGCGATATGTGGCGGCTAACCTTCTATCAGCAGGGATTAATGAGGCTGCTTTGTTTCCTTGTGTGCAGCCTGCCCTCTCGCACCCTGCTGTGATCACACGATGGCTTCCAAACGCTACAGCTGACAGAGGAACACGCGATCCACGAGACACTCTACTGCATATCACACTAACGCATGATATGCAGTGACTTGCAAGCTCATGCAGGCAGCAGAAATGCTTTTTGGAAGAATTATCATTTCATGAGAACAGGGGACATCATCTGCCCTAAGCAGAACCTCCACTTGACTCCTTGTCATCTATAAATGAAACCATGGGAAGCGACATTCGATGCAGCAGTATCAGTATCAAATGGAGGAACGGCCTGAAGCAAATTCACCCAAATTATGAAGTTGCAAGACAAAGAATGACTTTGCACAAATTAACCATAGAGGGACACATTGATCTTTCCACACTCCTCCCAATGCCATTCTAATTCATGCTCAGATCAGTATTCATGGCTAAAATTAAAGCCTCTCTCCACTCAAGAAAAAAATGTATTGAATATAGTGGTAATGGTTAATGTCATTACAAGAACTTATAGCCATAGAATGCACAGTTTGAAAAGACAAAAGAAAGAAAGAAAGGAAGCATATTAAAGCAGCTGAACAATTGCTCAGATGGGTTAATAATTCACCAATTAGGTGCGGCACTAAACATACAAAAACAGACAGCAGACAATTGTAATTGAAAAAGACAAAAATTTCAAATAGGATGTGCCAGACTGCAATTAAACAGCTGCATGTGCTTTGAATGGATAAGGCTGGATATTGTATATTGTCTCAGTCAACAAATTCCATGAAAATATGAAAGCCAACAATGTGCTAGTCCGTCTCTCAATACTTTCTGATTTCCCTACACCGTCTACGACCCAACTGAGTCCTTCGACATCCGAGTCTACGAGTTTTCCTTGCGATTAGCATGGGAGTGTCTGGTGAATCCAAGGGTGGAGGCGTTTGCTTCATGACTAACAACAACTGGTGCAACCCCAAGGACATTAAGAGTCTTTCCCGTATCTGCTCGTCGAACCGGGAGCATCTCTCAGTCTCACGCCGTTCATTCTACCTTCCCCGGGAGTTCAGCTCAGTTATCTTCACAGCTGTTAGGGTTAGGGTTACATGATGTGTTATGCCGACAGTAGAACAAACATCCTGGCAGCTGGGGACTTTGGAAGGAACCTTAAAAGAGTTGTGCCACCAGAGGGGGAAGAACTCTGGACCACAGCTATACACCATTCAAGAGAGGCTACAAGGTTGTTTCTCTCCCTCCGTTTGGCAAATCACATCACCCCATTTTCCTGCTGCCAGAGTGCAATCAAAGAATTGTCTGAACATCCTCGTGTGCTTGGATCTTGGACTTCCTGACTGCCCAGGTGGTCAGGATGGGTAGACACAGCTCCAACTATCTCACCTTGAGCACAGTATCCCTCCAGGGTTGCATCCTCAGTCTGCTATTGTACTTCCTGTACACACATGACTGTGTGACCAAGTTCAGCTTCAATTCCATCATTAAGTTTTCTGATGACCCAGTGGTGGTGGGCCTGATCTCAACAACGATGGGAAGGCCTACCTGGATGGAAGTGGCTGATCAATCACTGTAGTTCCAGGTTAACAGCCAACTCATGAATGTCGCCAAACCCAAGGAGCTGATTGTGGACTTTAGGGGAGCTCAACAACAGAGGACATACACACTACTGAGGATTAATGGGACTACTGTGGAGAGGGTGAGGAGCTTCAAATACCTGGGAGTCAACATCACAGAGGATCTGGCATGGACAGCACACGCAGAGAGGCAAGGAGAACGGCAAGGCAGCGTCTTTACCACCTCAGACAGAGTCTACTGAGAATCCTTCACATCCACTGCCCGGTTCAGCAACAGCTCCAACTCCATAGAGTAGTGTGTTCGGCTGACTGCATTACTGGGACTACACTCCCCTCCCTGCAGGACTTGTACACCAAGAGGTGCAGAACCCTGAAGGGTCATGAAGGATCCTCATCACACCAACAATGGACTGTTCCAACTGTTGCAGTCAGAAAAGTACAAGTTTAAGTACAAGTGAGGTTCTTATTCCCAGCAACAAAAATATTTCCACTGTTAAAAATGAATCCCCAGGTGGGAACTGTAAATAATTTATTAAAAACAACTAAAATGCATACACAGGTACACGATAATATAAAACATACAAATAAAAATAAAACTGAAAACTTAAAATGGCGGTGCCATAGTCCATAGTCCAAACTAGTTTAGGAAGGAAATGTTCTACTGATGCTCCAGGGGGTAACTTAGCGTGGAGGGGGGGGTTCCATGTGGCCGTCGTCCTGACAGCGTTCCGATTTGTGTTCCTCGGCGTCTTGTCCTCACTTTGAACCAAGTCTTTCTGCCTCTGCGTCACGTCCCGCTGGTCCACAGCTGTCCACCCGCTGATCCGTCTCGGACCTCAGCTCCACGTGTGACACAGGTCGTTAAATTAAGTCTGTGTTGTCACTAAATATTAGTTATTAGTGACAAGTCTGTTTTCAATGAGCCTGCTAAAATAACATGTGACAAGCATCAGTTAACACATTTCAGTGGCCTGTAATTATTACAGAAGCTCATTGTCAAGTCTGACATATTTAAAAGGGACATGGTGTCTTATTTCTGAATTACACTAGTTAATAATAGTGTTTCAACCAGTTGCATACTGTTGTAAACATGTACTTAGATTGCTAAGAATGTTTATTGAATACAAAAGTCAATGGAAATGTGTTTAATCACAGAAAGCGTAGCTCGAGGGAATGTGTGTTTTTATTGAAACTGAGAATGCTGAGTGATGTGACTATTGTAAATAATGTGATTTCTTTTGTACTGCTGGGGTTGCTTTTTTTATTCTGCGCTGTCTCTGTGGGTATTGCCATTTTTCATTTCACTGCACATTTTCACGCGACGATTAAAGGTCCCATATTGTGCTCATTTCCAGCTCTATATTTTTATTCTGGGACTCCACTAGAGTAGCTTTGCATGATTCACATTTTTAAAAAAAAGTCCTTATTTATCTTCTCCTGGCCCTTTCTGCAGCCCTTCAGTTCCACCTCTGTCTCAAAAGAAGCCGTTTTAGACTGAAACTGAACAACCTCCAAAAACCTTAAGAGTAGTCCTGAGCAGAGCGCTCCAATAACTTAAAGACAGACAGAGCGGGTGGATGAGCATCCCTGTACTTGGTGGGTGGTGCTGTGTCTGGAGCAGATGACCTGCTGGGGGGGGGGGGGGGGGGGGGGGGGGGGGGGGGCGTGGCTTAGTGCAGTGACTGTATAGTTGTGACATCACAACCTTACAGAAGTCCTGACGGCTCATTTAAAGGCGCAGTGTGTGAATACGGGCTGTGTGCATTTCTCCGTGGACTAAGCGTATTGATGCTTTCACAGTATTTATACAGCACCAGCAGAACTGCTTTATAATCAAGCAAGACATGGACATCTCACTGTCTAATATGAGACCTTTAAAGTTCTTGAATCATGAACCTGAATCATGAAGAGTTTTGAGCCTGGACCTCCAGGTCTTGAGAAGGAGTCAGATTAACAGTAGTGGTGTTATTTAAATGTGTCGGATACATATTTAATCAACTGGCATATCTTAGAGTATTAGAGGCACATACATTTATTTTGGGATTAATTAAGTTCTATCTGATCTCATATCATGAGCTAGATAAATGTAAGTACCAGCTCTGGCATCAGCAGACAGTCATAATTGGGACCAAAAAAACTTGATCAGTACATCCCTAATAACAACCCTTAAAGATATTCCAGTTCTTAATCTGCCTTCCCCTTGTTGCAATGTCTTGGAGAATCGTTTCTGTCCTGTTTCTGTGTAAAACCTTAACTTCGGTGCTGGCACAATGACTTCCTTATTACTGAAATAGTGAGCAGAGACACACTGAAATCTCACCTAAAACCACAGCGAAGGTGTGACGACGACCTTTTTGGTATGGCTGTGTGGGGGTGGGGTAACGTCACAGAATCAGGAATAAATAACTGGAAGAGAACTCCAGGTGTGTTTGCTGAGACAGTTTATAGAGGCCACTAAGCACTTTCTGAACAGAAGGACAACAGAGACACTGGGATAGGGCAGGAGCTCTGCCTGGGTATTGCGAATAGTCTGAGTCTGTTTGTCCTAGTCAGTACAAAAGCCTTGTTTGACCATGATCTGGTCCCAGGTCCCATGGACTTTGGAGCTGGCTGGGACTTTTATTTGATTTTAAAAATATATAATGGTATAATCGTCTTTGGTATATTTTTCCTTAAAGAGTAACTTAACAGCAGGCTGAAAAAGCAGTGGTACGGGGCCACTGCTTTTTCTCTGGTTGAAAGTTTGAAGTTGTTTTTTATTGCACCCAATACCACAACCACACCCCAATAGTGATTTCACCGTGTACTGACACATCCTGGAGTACACTTCCACATCACGGCAGGAAGGCGAGATGTTAAACCACTGGAAGTAAGCAAAAACAAAAACAAAATACATTTAACTTTTGCAGCGTGTTCCCATGCCCTCCTTAAGTCACGCTGCATGCCACTCTCTCGGTTTAACGCACTCGCGTGCCGAAATTGTATTTACCTTCTTGGATCCCTCAAAACTAGATGGCGTTGGCTTGACCTTTCACAAATGGCAAAGAAAGTGTTTGCACTCATGCTCATATAATAGAAGGAAGTATCAAACATGCAGTTTAGGATGACCCCTCTGATTGTATTTCCAACAATCGTGGTCGCGTTCACATTTTCCCACAATAGATAAGCCAATTAATACGTCTGCTATTATTGACCCCGAATTCCCTGCACCCAGATGTGAAGAGGTTCCTCGTTTCCTGAGACAAACTAAGTCATATTAGAATGATTATAACATCCAGGGGCAGCAATGCATCACAATCAACCTTATTTTACCTCCTAAGAGCACTTTGCACAATAATGGTCAACCTATAACCCAATCACCACCATCTATAGTATTTTTCCATTTAACTGTAATCTAGCTATTATCTGCCCTCTACTAAAAAAAAAAAGAGCACTCTAGGCCGCTTCAGTCTCAGTAATTACATCCCCATTTCAAGCCTTGTTTTTTTTTCCGGGAAACTTTCCAACAGCTGTCTCATTACTGCCACTTTAATGGTATTTATTTTCTAATATTCCAACCTTTCATGCACAGCACAGACACAGGCCTTTAAAACAGAACTCAAGTGACACATTTTCCTCCTCTAGTTTGAGTGTTACTCGTGGCGCACCACAGAGGTCAATTCGTGGACCACTCTTGTTTAATCATTGCAATACCAAAAGTCTACATGCAAGCTGTAACATCAGCAGGCTAACATGCTCACAATGATAATGCTAGCATGCTGATGCTAAGCAGGTATAATGATGGTCATGTTCAGCATTTGTAGCATTTATAGGATAGTTTGTTAGCATGCTGACATTCGCTAATTAGCTAATATTCCAATCTTTCATGCACAGCACGGACACAGGCCTTTAAAACATACCCAAAGAGACACATTTTCCTCCTCTCATTTGAGTGTTACTCGCGGAGTACCACAGAGGTCAATTCTTGGACCGCTCTTCTTTAATTATTAAATGAATACTTGCAGCTATAAAGCTCAGTCCTGCATGATGACCTGTACACTGTGACATGAGTTAAAGGGGTACTCCAGTCATTTAGTCTTGTTTTAATCTGTCTCTTGTGAGTCCCCCAATTTCATGGAAGTGCAATACCAAGAGTCTACATGCAAGTTCTAACGTCAGCAGGCAAACAAGCTCACAATGCTAATGCTAACATGCTGATGCTAAGCAGGTATAATGATGGCCATGTTCAGCATTTTTAGCATCATAGGTTAGCTGCTAACATTTGCTAATCGGTAATAAACATAAGTACAGCTGAGGCTGATGGCAATATAAATTTCTTTTGACAAGTATTTTGTGTTAAACAAAAGTATTGTTTTCAAATTGAAATTCTGCCATGATAAAAGGCACTAGATGTTGCTGGTCAAAGCAGATGACCCTACCCCCCCCCCCCCCCCCCAGCTAGAGTCCTGGTTCTGCTCAAGGTTTCTTCCTCTTAAAAGGAAGTTTTTCCTTGCCACTGTGCTTGCTCATGGTGGGAACTGTTGGGTCTCTGTAATAACAGACCTGCTGTATATGTAAAGTGTCATGAGATGACTTTTTGTTGTAATTTGGTGCTATATAAATAAAATTGAATTGAATTGAATGTTAAGTCGGGGGGGGGATCACCAACGTTACCACATTTCATGTGTATGTACATAATTTCGTGGCACTCCTTCCAATAGTTGTCGAGACTTTTCACTCAAAACTACAAATGTGAACCTCATGACAGTGCCAGAGAAACCAAAGAATTGCTGGTGGTGCTCGATGAAAAGTCAGGGATCATCATCCGGTCTGCAGCTTCCTGTTTGCTAATGGAGAGAGCGCACCCATTGGCTGTTGACAATGTTCACGTCAATTGACTATTGACACTATTTGCATGAGCCAAGGCCAAAAACTTCCGACAATATTAAACATGTTTGATTTACCGGGACGTCAAGGCAATAAAAAGACTTAAGGCTTAAGACAGCTCGGACTGAGTTTTAAGACCACCTTGCGGAAAACGGTCGAGATGACGGGAGCGCGGGCCTGACTCCCGCAGAACTCTCGTGACTTTATTCCGACATTGGAAATTTGTCTGCGGCAGTGAAATCGTTTGAAAAGTCATTTGGAGTAAGGCCAGCATAAGTGCAGTACCTCCCGATGGGATGTGATGTTCCTGATTGGACCGTAATCAAAACACGGAAGTCACTGAATGTCTCTGATTGGTTATTAATTAAATGACATTCTTTTACCCACTTGAAGGCACAATTACACGAGGAAACTTTTTTCCTGTCTGCCTGAACGTTATTCCCAGACTGTCCTGGACACATCTAGTCATGCAAATAATATGGTTGCCTTTGGTTAAAATGAACACATCTTAGTTTATGAAATAGATTATATTAAGTAACCCAATTTCTTTCAACAGTTTATTAAAATGAACCTGGTCTTTCACATAGCAAGACATTATGACTACAATTTATGTTATGTAAAAAAACAAACAGATTAAGTTTAAGCCCCCAATATTTGTGCGACTATAAAATCTTAATAAATTAAAATTACTCTGATGGTATACATTTTTTTTAGTAGAAAAATGAGAGAAGGTCAGTTTGTGTCTTTCTTGATACCACTGAGGGAGGGCCAACGACAGAAATCGTCCGATTCTGCACGCGGTGGCGTGTTTTTTCCTCACATGGTGCAAAAACTTTGGGGAGGGAGTTGCAAATGTGGTCCTTTGCGATTTGAATGAATCTCTACTTTTCAGGAAAGAGGAATAGGTGCAGCTGTGAACGAGACTTTGGACTGTTTATGTCAATTTTAAACCTGCGTCTCTTGAGTGTTAATTAATGCCATCCTTGCACGGCAAGTCAGACAGGCTTTTTGTTTTCCCATTTTCATCATATTTTCTTAATCATGATCGAGGAGGCTTTTGTTACCTTGATTTTATTGATATTTATTTTACACAATAAATGCAATGTAAAAAGTGTTAATGGATTTTTATTTCAGCTGTTAAAGCAGTAGACTGTGTAGACTTTATATATTATACACAACTGTATGGTCTTAAGTGTTCTTTTTATTATTTGTGATAACAAAAGAGGACTATTTTAAAAAGAGAACCTTGATGGCAGAGAGCCAAAGAACAGGTGTGTGTAGCACACACAGCAGATACATAACCGTTTATGCATCTGCCTGCACAGTAGCCGCTATTCATGAACTGCACTGAGTGCTGAGGGTTATTATATGTATTTTAATAAAATCACTTTGACATTTCTGGAAACAATGATCGAGAAACACGGAACAGAAATGAAAAGTAGTTGAAGTTAGATGAACAAAAGGCAGCAAACAAGTGAAAAAGACACTTGCCAACTCTTTTCAGAAATCAAGGCAGAAAAGGCAAAATCTTTACTTAACACGCAGGCCGTCATACACGGGAGATCAGCCCAATTTAGGCAAACAAACCGGGCAGGGAGCAGGCAAAATCAAAACCAGGGAAACTGACACTAACAAGAAATTGCTGGAAAGCGAGGAACACACTGGGAGAGCAAAGACAAAGGGAGTATATAACCGGGGTTGACTGAGGGCAAGACCAGGGGGCAGGTAAGCGGATGCAGGTGTGGATAAGCGGGGGCTGGAGAAACACGAGGGCGGGAACTGAAACGACGGGAGGGGTCAATTTCAAAGTAAAACAGGAAAATACAGCAGACCGGAGGTCTGACCCAGAGGAGGTTGGTGCTTGGGTGAGAACCAGAGGGGCGTAAGTGACATCTGACCAACTTAAGAAACATGTGGATGACAATATACTTAATGACAAATGTTTTTCATCGCCCTTTGTCCTTTTGACCCTAAATAGTTCAGCGCGTTAGGTCTTTCGGCTTTTGATTAATACCTCTGGATTAGTTTAGAATTCACGTGCCCTTTTGCCAGGAGAGCTCATCAAGGGCTTTCATTTGATACATATAACTAATTTTCGCCCCAAAATGTCACTTGGGTTCTCACCACTCAATAGCAGAGCAGAAGCAGCAGCTTCAGTTCTCTTGTCTGTGTCTCCACAGGATGTGTTCAGGCACAGTATTGAGAGTAGGTCACCAACCCGCGTTTTGGCAGCGCCTCCTGTGTAGACATGCTGTCGAGAAGGGATGAGGAGCGGGCTACAGAGGTCTAGAGACAAAAAGAAAAAAGGTTTTGTACAAGTTTCTCATGCAGTAGAACTCCCCTAACATGTAAACTGGGTAGAGTTCCCCTAGAGTAGGCAGAGTTTACCGAAGAGCCACTGGAGCACAATGCATCAGTCTCCTAGGATACATAGTAAGTCCAATCGTGACTATAGGGTAAAAAAAACAAAAAAACAATATTAGTTATCATGTCAACAGTTGAGCACATGGTGTGCTGGTGTAAGTATGTATGTGAAAATCTGGAGAGCTGGTCCATGAGTTACAGCTTTCAGTTCCAATGTTCCTTCTGTTGTTCCAGTCATTTCTTTTTCACTTTTGAGTGGTGTTTTGTGATAAATGTAACTTTCCCATTCGGCAATGAACCCAGGCTGGGAGACCTCTGAGTCCAATCTAAGTTAGCCTAGCTTGTAACTGTAAAGTAGTAGCCGGGAGTGGCCAACTCGTGAAAAAAGTGAATGAAATATAAATACGACTACTAGCCTCATATTCAGGAATGAAACATGGGTAAAAAGTAAATGTAAGAATGTAAAGACAGTGACTGTATAATAATAATAATAGCTTGCATTCATGTAGCGCCTTTCAGGGGACCCAAGGACGCTTTACATTAGAGGACAGACAAAAGGAGGAGGTCTGACAGGTACAGGGGGTTGTAGTTGAGAAGGAGGATTTTGTATGAGATGCGGGACCTGACCGGAAGCCAGTGGTGAAAGTGGATGATGGTAGCAGTGATTGTCGGGGATAAGTCCACTCTGTCTCCAAAAGCCCGCTGGCCTGTCCTGTGGGGGGCAAGGGTATGGAGGGATTTGTAGGTGAGAAGGAGGATTTTTTATGAGATGCGGGACCTGACCAGGAGCCAGTGAAGGGTGCATGAGGGTGGAGCTGATATGCTGCCAGGGGCTTGGTGCAGGTGAGAACCCTGGCAGCTGAGTTTTGCACATACTGGAGCCTGTCCAGGGCTTTGGTGGGTAACCCCGGACAGGAGTCTTGTTGCAGCAATCCAGATGGGAGGTGACGAAGGCATGAATGAGGGTCTCTGCCACTGAGTCTGTGAGTGATGAAAGATGCAATGCAATACATACATGTATATACATTGTTATTGTATATATTTGTTATTATATATTTTTTACTTTTATTTTCTCTTAAATACTGTAAATGTGTATATTTTTATTTTCATTTTTTATTTTCTATTTCTGATTTTTATATTTTGTACATACTTTAGCTCTAAATTTATGCTACTTTCTAATCTTGAATGACAGCACCAGTACTATACAATTTCCCCCCCGGGGATCAATAAAGTATTTCTGATTCCGATTCTGATGCTGAGATATGCTGGAGATCAGGCGTCCTAACAGAACTTGAGGATGTGCTTTAGACTAGACGAGATTGGTTTAAAGATGAACTCCCCCAGGGAGGATCTCTGGAAGGTCTGCATTTGATAGAGGTCTTATCCTCTGTACACTGATTTTTAACCGCTGGATCAACACCAAAGATCTTTGAATTATTCAAACAAACATCTGTATGTTGCATTGCTTACTGTGTCATCCCTGACTTAAGTGCATTTACTCCTGTACTCTCACATCCTAGATCCACTTCTGTTACCATGGTACGATGCTGTGCTGTACATAAACTGTTTTATTCATGGGTTGAAATTTCTGTACTTTCATGCCCCATAATGGAGTCTCCTGGGTATTATCTTTTTTAGGTTCTCTGGAAGCTGCATTTATGACTACATGTAAACCCTGACCAATTCCTTTTCTTCCTGAATGAACTAATGGCTACAACTACAACTCCCAAACCCCCCCCTCGCCGGGGTGACTGTGGCCTTCCACCTTGGCTACTTAGTATATATAAGCTTCTTCCTTTCATGCGCCTCATCTCCTTCGCCTTCCCATGGTACTCTTGCTGCAAAGTAAGCAACCGCAGAGTGTTTAACCACAAGGTCAGGGCCGGAGGGCTGCAAGGGGACTGGGACCTCCTGGGAACCAACTCAAATGTTATTGACGGTGGACACGGGGTGAGAACGAGGGTTCTCAGATGTCACAGTGGGCTGGAATCGCTGAAGATATATTTTGGTGAGTATCTTCCTCTCTGACCTTTTTCCCAGCCAATGTAAGAAAACAAAGGGCATGCCAAGGGCAAGATTGTGACTGTTAGCCAGCCAAAAGTCAGCCTAATCCGATCGCTGTAAGCACTGGTCAAACTGGTGTAAATCCCACTGAATGTTGTCTTGTCTTGTCTACCGTATGCACCGCTGCAATGACACAACAACAGTAGTTAGTGACATACTCACGTCGTGTTTTGAGCACACATGATGCCACTCGCCAGCCCTTACTGTTCGATCAGGCCTTGAGCAATCAGCTGGTTCTGGTGTGCTAGAGCAGAGAGAACTGGGAAATGGGCAGGTAGGGGTGGCCTGGAGGTCTGGAGTTAGCTTTAGGCTATTATTATTATTATTATTATTATTATTAGCATTAGCTTAGGTTTTTGGGGGTTTTATTGTCCTCTATGGCATGGCATAACCACTATTTTGGCCCACACACCGCCCCTTTAAATTTTTTAAAGTAAAACATCATATTAAAAGTCTGATGATAAGTCTGTGACCAATGAAATTTGAGGTGGGCGTGGGTTTGACCTTTCGTCTGGGGGTGGAACAGTCCTTTTTGGGACCATACTGCTTGGACACACTGCTAGCAGAAGGTAAGATAAATTTCACTTTTTAACATGTTTAAATTTAAATTACTTTGTATAAATAATATCTGTGATGTGCATGAATATGTGAAGAAGCATATTTGATTGAGTAAAGACACTTTTTGTCTTTATTTATATACTAAAATGGTAGTTTTTCATTCGTTGCCTCAGGGCAACATTGTGCAGTTCGACCACTTTTGTTTGAACAATAACATGCTCATGGATGGAGATGTGCAGGGATGCATAGTCATCACCATAATCAATTTTTTTGCTGTAATATCTACTATTACTCACGGGAAATGGATGCACGAACATTTTATGGGTGTAAGGAACAACATCGAGCAGTTAGGCTCATTCCTTCCGACAGTGAGCTTGAGGAGAGTGACAGTCAGGAAGAGTGGACCCCAGAATCAGGTTTGAGGGAGAGTTAGGAGATGAGGGTTCAGTCAGTAGAGTAACATACTGTATGTAATGAACATGTGTGTGTGTGTGTGTGTGTGTGTGTGTGTGTGTGGGGGGGTGAAGAGAGGTATATGACCTATTTTGATTTTATGCTTCCTGGTTTCTTTTGAAAACAGATGGCCTGTCTGATGACAATGAGTCTGTGGATGAAGAGGAAAATGAAGATGATGATGATGTATCAAAGGAAGATGTTCCACGCTTACCCCGGTGGAGAACACCCTACAGTGCCAACATCACTGATTACCCAGAATGGCAGGCCAGCCTTCCAAAATCAGATAATATCATGTCCCCCTATGAATACTTCAAGATGTTTTCTTCTGAAGACATTTAGGAAGTAGTTGTAGAGCAGTCAAATTTATATGCCATTCGGTGTAAAGAACTGGAGCAGTTCATGGGTACAGCAGTGTACATGTCATTGTTTTGGAACAAAGCCACCCGAGTGTCCCAGGTAGGTGACACCATGGCACTAAACAGATGGGAGTTCATCAAAAAATCCCTGCACTTCAACAACAATGAAGTGAGACAAGGAGAAAATGTTGATCCACTCCACAAAATCCGACCACTGGTCACTCATCTTACCTCGAAGCTGCAGACGATCCCAATGGGTGAGAAGCTGGCTGTAGACGAGCAGATGGTCCCTTTCAAGGGAAGAAATAGACTCAAGCAATACCTGCCCTCAAAACCAAAGAAATGGGGCTTCAAGGTACTCGTCTTGGCTGGCTCTGATGGTGTCCCGCACAACTTTGAGATCTACACAGGGAGAGTTGTGCAACCCCCTGAGCTGCCAGATGTAGGAGCAAGTGGCAACATTGTCCTCCGCCTGGCCCAGCCAATACCCACGCAACAGAACTACAAGGTGTTCTTTGACAACTGGTTCACGAGTGTCCCTCTCATACTCACACTTGCTCAGCAGGGAATTCACTGTACTGGTACTGTTCGTAGCAACAGACTACCAGGTGTCAACTTGATGTGTGAGGCTGAGTTGAAGAGAACTGGACGTGGATCTTTTGAACAGAAGACGGCCATGGTTGGAGAAACCACCTTGCATGCTGTGAAGTGGTATGATAACCGTTCAGTCAGTCTTCTCAGTAATTACATTGGAGCACACCCAGTCACCGAGGTTGATAGGTGGGATGGCAAGCAAAAGAAAATCATCAAAGTCCCCTGTCCTGCTGTGGTGAGAGAGTACAATAAGAATATGGGTGGGGTGGATCTGCTGGACTCTCTCATTGCACTGTACCGCAACAAAATCAGGTCAAAGAAGTGGTACCACCGGCTGATGTTCCACTTTATCGACATGACCATCGTGACTGCCTGGCTGCTCTACAGAAGAGACTGCAGCAGCACTGGGATGAGAAAAGAGGAACAGATGAAGCTTTATACGTTCAAGTCGTATATCGCAGAAAGCTTGTGCAAAAGTGGCAAGAATCTGGAGCGTAAGAGAGGTCGTCCCAGTTCCACAATTGCTGGGGAGTGTGCAGAAAAGAGGAGAAGAGGACCCACTACACCCATTCCGGTCCCTGATGTGCGTCTGGATGCCACAGCCCACTGGATGGTCATGGATGAAAAGAAAGGGAGATGCAAGGTACCAGGATGCAAAGGTACACCTAAAGCCAAGTGCCAAAAATGTGACGTCCACCTCTGTTTCACATCCACCAGCAACTGCTTCCTGAGGTTCCATACAGAATAATACAGACTGTGCTTTGTAAAAAAGAGAAACACCGATTCATTCAGTACCCCACAGGAACACACATTCAGAAACACCAACACACACTGCAGCTAATCTCTAACCCACTGATTGATAAACCATTTGTGGCTGATCTTTGTTGAAATAAAACTTGTTGACATTGTTGTTGTTGTTGTTGTTGAAATAAAACTTCTTCTAATGTATTTATTGCTTGTTTGTTCCTCATTCCACTTATTATATAATATAGAAAACCATGGCGTTTTAGTACCCTCATAGCATCTTGTTGCCCTGAGGCAACAAACCAAAATCTTATGACAAACATTTTATGATTGATATATTATCAGGGACCCCCAAGCTCCCAAAAACTAGGGTGAAATATTTTTTTCCTCCTAAAATACAAATTCATGCCATAGAGGAGTTTGAGACTCTGAAAGAACAAAATCAAGCAGAAATAACTGGGATGTCTGTTAGTCCACATTAGCGTGTGAATATTATATTTACCCTGTATCATGATCACATTTCTGGTCTTTTCTCCCCAAAAGTCTGTGTTGACGTTTAGACAGGGTGACATGCTTTTAATTTGAAAAGATGACCCAATCGTGTATGTCTCCATAAACAACATGTGCACACACTGGAAGACGATGGAAGAATTCATCACATGTATAAATGCGCCTTCGGTTGATATCAGTGACACTGGCAAACAACTCAATGTGTTACATGCAGCTATCTCCAGGAGAGTGTGTACATCTGATCCTCTCTCAACATGTACGCCAAAGATCCTGCGAGGTAATCTTTAACAATCTTAACAAATAATCGCAAATGAGGACTGGCGGCAGACCTCACAGCACATCCTATTTTAGCCGCACTGCATTGGCCATCAGTGAAGTTCAGGCTTGATTTTAAGATGCTTTTAATCACTTTGAAAGGCACTACATGACTGTTCCGTCAGATACAAACCCACTTCTTTAGGTTGGCTTTTTCTTTGACTTAAAGGCTGCGCCCTGAATTAATATTATTGTTATTAATTTTTTTTTATTTTTTATTTATTTCATCTTACTCTATTTTGTCCTCTCTCTTCTGTTTTGGTTTTTGTTTTATATGCACTTTGCACATTGTGTTATGTTTTCTGTTCTGATGCTGACATAAAGCACTTTGTAACCTGTGTTAAAGAGGGCCTATTATGTTTTTCCTTATATACAGATAATGTTACAATGTCAGATATTGATACTAAACGTTGCCAAATAATGAGGTAAACGTATGTAAAAGTAATCCCTGTGACTGTTTTGAATGCTCCGTTTCAGTTTTTTCAACCGCCGGGTCTATCTGATGTCAGACAGGCACGGATGTCCTTATATGGTATCTCTGCTTCAGGCACCGACCAGGTATTTATGTTTTGCTTGGTAAAGTTAGATTTGCAGTTTGCCTTTGGAAATTCTTCCAAAGACCTCCAGAACTTGGCCGGCCAATCAGAAGAAAGTGGGCTTTTGTGGGGAGGGGGCTGAAAGAGAGAGGAGCTCAAACGGCTTGTTTTGGACAGAGGGTGAACTGAGGGGGCTGCATGAAGGGCCAGTAGAAGTATAAATCAGGACTTTTTTGAGCTCATGCAAAGCTACTCTAGTGGAATCACAAAATGAAAATATAGAGCTGGAAATGAGCATAATAGGTCCCCTTTAAAAATGCCCCCCCCCCACCCCCCCACCCCCACCCCCGCTTGGGATCAATAAACTAATTCTGATTCTATATAAATGAAGTTTTGCATAAAAAGTGTGCATTAAACAAGACAATATTTTACAATTTATTTTTTAATTCTTTCAGTTCGTGTTCCTCTGTCTGAAAGGGTTATTGAGTCTGCAACATTGTGGAAGTGTTCTTTCTGGAGACTGTACACAAAGCACATCTGCCCCGCGATGAACCCATTCATACGAGACAGCTGCCGTCACTGTTAGCAGAGGCTCCAGTCGGCAGTGTCGCTTCATACACTTCACCGATAAACCATTCAATCAATAATTACCAAGTAAATATGACGTTTTGGTTCACCTCTCTCCTTCCTTCCATACGCGCCCTCTCACCCACACATGCATGCTTTCTTTCTTTATCTCTCTCTCTCTCTCTCTCTCTCTCTTTTTGAGGAATCATTTGAATGACATTGCAAATCACTTCCATTGAATCATTTCCTTTCCTGGCAGAGATGAGGGTTCGCTGAGGCCAGCCAGCGTCCGTACCTGTGTCCCACTTTGGTCAAGGGGAGGGTTGTGCCTTGAGTTACTGTGTCAGTCAGAATGGGGTATGAACTTGACTTTGAATGCGTCTTTGTGGTCCAGGGACGGCTCGATACCACTTTTTTTCGGGTCCGATACCACAACCTTGAGTGCCTGCCAACACCGATACCGTCTCCTAAACAACTAACTAGCAAATCTAAAAACTACAACAACTCGACTCCCCTAAAGGAAGAAATACAGAGCCTACAACATGGCACACACAACTTAAAACTCAATCAAGTTAGCTGCGTTGACGAAAATGCATACCTAAGGGGCGAAACAGGGCGAGCTCGAAAGTTTCTTTCGCGTGTAACCTCTCGGGTCGAACCGTATGCGGAAGTGCACACGTTTAATCAGACGGGAGTTTCTAACGCAGCTGCCAGCGGCGACCAAAAAGTAACACCAAAAGTGTGTGTTATTAGGAAATAGGAAGGATACTGGAGCTCACGAACCCGGAGCGCGCCTCGCTCGTGTTGCACCGCTCACATCACCATGATTAAAAAGTCCAACGGGTGGCGATAACAGGGTGGCAGTGCAGTAAAGTTTTCTAAAGTGTTTTATGGGTCTGTAAATTTTGTGACCTTTCCTCAGGGCGTGGTACAGCGGCAGACAAAGAAGCGGCGACAGACGCTTTTATTGGAATGAGTTTTAAAATAAAGCAGCCCCCCCCCACCACCACCACCACCACCTTTGCCGTCCCGCTTGAAAAGCATTTGTGCTGTCGGAAACCTGACGGGCCGACTCAATGAGGACTGTTGCTCCGCTGCTGTTATCGAATCGTGTTTCAGTTAAAAGCTTAAAAATCCAGATTGTATGGATTAATGAGGAAATCAGCAAAAAATGACTTGTTGGAAAGGGATCTAATACTGAGCAGAGCTTTGAAGAATTAATGGAAGTCCCCAGAGTGGTCTGACATTGACGTGGAACAGATAACAGGTTAGTTAGATTTGGAGCCCGAGTTGAGTGCACCTCTCACTGCTATCGCCCATCAGAGCAGGAACAGAGAAAAGCTACAGGCACACCGGGGCCCAGCGTATTCTGGGAACGGTCATGTGGCCATTATCACTGCAGGAGGGACACCGGCTGCACTGCATCTGTGTAGGATCTATATGTGTGTTGTGGTCAGGTGGGTTAACTTGATTTCTACAGAGTGGGGAGATGAAGGACAATTGCTATGCTGGCAGGTCAAGGGCAGGGATGCGGGCCCGGGGGTGGGGGGTGGGGGGTGCATCCCTACAGTAACGGCATGTGTCACAGCTGGGCCAGCGGCTTACAACCGACACTGGAGGTGGGTGCCAAGGGGGTGTATCAGGGAACAAAATCAGCCGAGGGTGGTGAAAACAGCAAGGGGCCCGGGAGCGTGCTTGGCACCGGCATTGGACCGTTCCGATGGCGCATTTGTTTAATAATGTACTTAAAGTTCTCTTTTAATGATAACCTCAGTGTTCCTTCAACATAGCAACGTGGGATTCTGCTGGGAAAATGAACAATATCATTAGTTATAAAGGATTCGTCTTTGTGTCTGATAAATAACCCTTATGAAACGGTCCCAATGAGCCTCAGTAACCATTACTTCGGACAGGAAGCTAACCCCCCACCCCCACACACACACACACACGACTCTATTCATTGCCAAAACTGCATTGTAAGATCAGACCATATATAAAGATGGCCGACGCGTCTCCACTTCCTCCCACTGTACAAAAATGAAGCGAGTGATCGGGGGGTGGGGTCGTGGCGCGAGGTCCCGCCCAGCCCATGCACCCGCCCATCCCGATCACGAGCTTCAAAAGGTGTTCGCATCAGTGCTGCACAGGGTTTGGAAAGAGCATATGCGGCCGTCATTAGGTTGCAGTGGAGGCAGAAACGTTGCCCGGGTGGCAGTTGTCTCTTCAAGAGAGTCCGGACTGTTTGCTCGTGAATCCGTGTTGAGGTCTTAAAGAGACTTCAAGCACGGCTGTCGGTGACTATTCCTTGAAGAAGAATGCCTGGAATGTTCAAACCCTCAAGATACTAAGCACCGCTGTCAATCATGACTTTTCACCCTGTTTCTATTATTTCAAATAACTAAATAAAAGCAAACTTACCACAAAAAAACATACTTCTGAATATTGAGTTTGGCCCATTGCCCATCCGCTAACATGGAGGGGGCAGGGCTTATGACCTATACTGCAGCCAGCCACCGGGGTGGGGGGGGGCTTTTGTGCTCTGAGTGAGGTGACGCATTTTGTCTGCTTAGCAGCATCAACATGTTTCGTTTCATCGGTTGTAAAACGAATAGCACGGAGGAGGTATGTCACAACAGCACCCAATATGCTGCATTCAATTCTCGCAGACAAATATGATTTTAAATTATGATTAAGTGTGGGAAAAACTATGGGAATATGCACATTATCATATTCTGGTGAGCGGCTGGCTTGCAGGCAGACATCCCAAAAAAAAAAAGAGAATGGGGAAAGCTGCTGAAACTGCGCACATTTGGATGACGTACATTGTACAAGTATAGTAGAGCAAGCGATGACTGCGCGCACACTATTTATATGATGGAAACGGTGATATGACCAGGCGAATAAATGAATCGACCACGTAAAACAGTGAGAAAAGTGAGACGTGGCTTACTCTGTCAGGCAGGAAACACTTAAGTGTTGTGACAGCTTTCCAGATATGGTCCAAAACCATGATGTTAAATGCCCAAGGAAGAGCACTGGGCTGGGAGCGGCGGACACAGTAGGCACAGTAGTATTGCAGGTCATGTGACGGCCTTGGGCCACCAAAGACTTTTTTTTTTTCCTGGACACCTCAAGTATAAGTGACAGTGACTGTGAAGCTTTGAGGCACTACGAGTTGATAAAAGAATTTTGAACCATTATGTTTTCAAACCAACCGGAGCCATATCAACGCCTGATCGAAAATCACTGCTCAGTCTAAAAGACTTTTGTATGTCTTCTCAATCACCTAGTGCTGATTATGGATCCCCCCCCCCCCCGTCCCTTTAATGTGTTAACAGTCTGTCTTTTTTTGTGTTGCGAGCTGCACCGACGTGTCAAGCGCTTGGCAACGAAAGGTTGCATATGGATGGATCATTCCTAGCGCTGCGAGTGACTGACACAGCGGCTGACAGCTGCCTCTGATGTATGGACACCCCCACTACTCCTGTTGCTGAGGCTGACACACTTTCGTCAAAGCTTTTTCCTCTCTAAAGGGCAAGATTGATCGCAGGCGTTCAGTTTTTTTTTCCCCTTTACTCGTCTGCATGGCTTTATTATTTGAGTCTGTGCACTATATAAATACTGAAACTAATATTGCTGGAACCGGCTGGTTTTTATCTCATTAATCTTGACACGAATCGATATCGATGCTGGCCCATCAGTCCGCCCAACGTTTGGGCCCGGAGTTACATATTTTGGCAGCTACCGGCCACATTCCCGTGACATTTTATAAGCACATATGGCAGGTTAACCATAATGCCATTTTTTAGATTGACATAACACCTTTCACCTGCGGTTGAAGTCTTTTACTTCAGTGTTCGTCTCCGATTGACTTAAAAAACAACATGGCGCTTTCGGGGCACCTATGGGTCAAGATGAAGTTTCTTTTGAATTTACTTGGCCTGATTAAAAGACAAAAGAGGTTTCTTCTTTTTTTTGCCATTAAAAGGGTTTTTTTTTCTCTCAATTTTTGTGTCTGTTTTAATATATTAAAAGAAAATGTATTCCAATAGGAAGATAGCTAACTGGCAAGCTGCAAAGGGCCATAAAGTAAAAAGCTAGCTTATGAGATAGCTCTTAGCTAAAACTAAAGCTACGTTTAGTTATTGATTTTCCCGTAGTTGTTACCTATAAATAAAAAATTCACCATTTTGATTTTGATTTTTTTGACATAAGGCAGCAGCTAAACTCGTGACGGAGAAGGAACAAAAAAAAATCCCTGCTAAAGCTAGCTAGCTGATGATGTGAATTTGCGGTTAAGCCACCTTTAAATGACATACTTAAATGTATTAAATTGTAAATGAATGTATTATATTGAACGACATATAAACATTGTAGCACTGGGTCTAGTATTGGTCCTATGCCCCATGTTATTTAGTATATTTAGTTTAGTCAGTCATGCACTCTCCGTTTGCAGGGCAAAACTCACAAATTTGTGAGAAAACAAACTGGATATTCTCTGAGAACAAAATCATGAATGTAGGGGGGGATGTTGGTGTACTTACATTTATTTAGCTGTAGCTTCCCCTGTAAGACCCCAGAGACCACGTTCTTTACCTGTCACGTTTAAACTGTCATCAGATTTATGTAGTAACTCTCACTTCTACATGGAATGCTTGTTAAAGTCTACTTTGTCCAGTCTAGTATTCTTTCCATGGCTGCAACAACCTGATCTCCCCACAATTACAAGGTTTATCCCGTATTTTTTTTCTTTTTTCTTGTATTTTATGTTACGTCTGTACAGCTACAACACGTGTGTGCGCATTTCACAGGCGCATGTGTGACTGCGTCTGGAGTGACGCATATTCATCATATGCATTGACGATTCTGGCGGGCGAGAGGAGAGAGAGGGAAGACAGAGAGACAGAATTGGGCCAGTGAGTGGCAGAGCTCCCCTGAAGCCTTAGTCAGAGTGCTGAGAGTCTGAGGAGGGGACCGGAGGAGCCCCCCCGGGCAATCACCGGCTCGGCTTCCATGTAAATATTACATCCATGTGCTCGCAAACAGGCCCGCACTCGCACGCTGTGAGAGTCTGAGGAGGGCTCTTGGCTGCTGTGACGTTGGCCTTGCGACTGAGCCATCGCCTTCTGCTCCTCCTCCATTGTTTTGGGTCACATTGCTGGCAGGTTATTTTGCAACCGTAATTCCACCGGGTTGTAAAGTCCTCCGAGCCTTCGAGGTCATGCACCTGTTGCACCTCGAACTGGACATCCTGGGTAATGTTTCATCGCCTCGCCAGCCCCCCAAATCGAAGCTCCCTTGCCCGGAGCTATTTTCAGTATGGACACCTGGTAAGATTCTCCCTCAAGTTGTTCAGATATCCAAGTCTGGACGGACTGAACACTCAACCAGCAGCCATTCTCAGTCTTTGTAAAGTCAGTGTAGATATTCTGCTGCTGTTGGACTTTCTGTCTTTGCACTGGAGTGCTAAAATAATAATAATAATAACAATTATAATAACAACTTGCATTTATAGTGGACCCGAGGACGAAGTCAAGTCAAATGTTATTTATGAAGATTTAAAACCCCATGTCACAAATGAGCTTCAAAAGGTGTTCGCATCAGTGCTGCACAGGGTTTGGAAAGAGCATATGCGGCCGTCATTAGGTTGCAGTGGAGGCAGAAACGTTGCCCGGGTGGCAGTTGTCTCTTCAAGAGAGTCCGGACTGTTTGCTCGTGAATCCGTGTTGAGGTCTTAAAGAGACTTCAAGCACGGCTGTCGGTGACTATTCCTTGAAGAAGAATGCCTGGAATGTTCAAACCCTCAAGATACTAAACATCCCAATTATCTATCTATCTATACATGTATCAAATATTAAAATAGTAAATCTTGGTAGTGTCATCAAAAACTAAGAAACACACTAAATTGTGTACCTGCACTTACCTGTTATTATACCGTACACACATAACAATAGCACTTAACAAAATGCATATGGCGTGTGGCCTACCCACCCACGCTGCGCCACTGCTCGTCCTCCGTCTCTGCGGCTGGCTCGCTCAGTCACACATGGCCACATATCTAATTTCACATTACAAGTAACAGCACAGAAAATTCAATTTGTTTTTGTTTCCCTGCCATTTAGTGCAATTTCCATAAAATGAGAGTGGCTGACATCCAAAATCAATGGCTGTTTCCAAACCCCCCCCCTAGACTAATGGGGTAGATAGCTAAAACCGCAAGTTAATTGTTCAGGAGTGTCCTTGAGAATTGTGTGTCAGCCTCTCTCTCTCTCTCTCTCCCCCCTCCTCTCTCTCCTTAACCCTCCGTCTTCTATTTACACTCCACTTTTGACTGCTTCTTGAGGAATAATTTCACGCAGGCTTTGTAATGACATGAATTTGGAATTTTAGCAGTCATGCTCAACTGGGCCCAAACTGGACCTATTCATAATTCACAAATACTGCATTGCAATTTCCAAGACTTTTCTCCCACAAAAAAAATGCAATGTGAGCCTCCCAATGGACTTGGACATGTGTGTACCCGGTCAACTAGTCACTGGATGCCCCTTCTTTCTCTGTCAATCTTTGCAACTTTTGTCCTCTTTGGCTGAAGCCTCATTCAACAATGACATTGTTGTCTTCAGTGTTTTTTGGGATTCAGTTTTGTCAGTGACTGAATTGATGAAGAACTACACACTCGATCTATCGAGCAACCTACCGGCCTACCAGGGGCATCATGATGAGGGGCACGTATCCACCCCCTACAGTACGGTACGTGACTTTCTTTGGTTCACCATGCCCTGTGAATCAAAGAATTATTGCCAAATTGGCTTAATACAGTCTGATTAGGTCTACATCTTAGCATGTTTGGATTTTACACATGCCAGTCAAGGTAGCCCCTGGATGTGTATAGCTCATATGGCATAACAGGTGAGAAATCAGAGCTGGAAGAGTCTTGTAAATGTCATGTAGATCTATCATTCGGGATGTGGCACTGGACAAAGCATGGCGCAACAGGACTTGGGTAAAGGTTACGTCTCTGGGAACGCAAACAATTTGCGATAGTATCCCCCGAATGTGTCTATCGCAGGGCTTGAGCCCTGCTATCGTGTGCATCAGTACATCCGTTGTGCCTGTCCTGTATAAAGAAGCACAGTCTGAAGTCGTCCAGGAATTATCCAGTGGCCTGGCAATAGCTCTCCCTGCCGACGGATGGTCCTCCAGGGCTGCCGAGCTACGTGACTGTGTGTGTGTAGAAATAAGTGGACTGGACTGGCTCTAATGATCAATTAAAGTGAGTCATAAATATGCTACCCTCGTCTTAATGGACATTTTTTGCCATCCTGCTCCAAGTGCCTGTCTACGTACGGGTCAACCGCCAGCCATGTTTGCTTGTCCTTCTGTGTTCCTGGTGAAAACATTCCGTCACACTGCTTCAGCTCATACGGGATCGCAGCCATCCAACATGCTCCAGTTGTTCTGATGTTTTTGAGACACAATTTCTGGCAGCTTGTTACTGCATGACACAACTGTCCAGTTACTAATAAGTGTCACAGGTGGTGAGCGACCCCGATGTGCCTACTAACTATGTAAGCACTAACAAAAAGATGAAGATTAGTTACCATTACTTTCAATTTCCCATACCTCCAGTGGACTTTTGTAGTGTAGCGGTTTTACATCACGGCACAAGCATCATTTTCTCACACTGAACGTTTTAATCTGTCTTTCTTTATGACCAGAACCTGCAATTTTTATGTGCTACACTGTACAGATCAACTGACGGGCCACGCTGTGGAGCTCACAGATGAGGGTATGCATGAAATACCCAGTGGGTTTTGTCCAATAAAGGGTATTCAGAGAAGACGGCCAAATCCTCGACAAGGTTGACAAAAAAAGAGTAGAACTGCACAAAGTAATGGTGTTTTTCTCTTTGAACAGAAAATAGGAAAGAGGCGGGGAAAAATATGGAGTCTCAGTCTTTTGACAGCAGCCGAGAGTGAAATCGGACTGTGGAACTGCTCAGACTACAAGACAGACGACCAAAGTTACTGACCTGCCAGAAATTCAACCCGATCCAACTGAGCCAGATCGTTGACCATCATCAGGCCTTCATGACCCCCTCAAACTGAACATCAAACAACGACCGGATCTGGCAGAAATTCAGCCCAATTCTAAAATGAGTTCGAGGCAACCAATATGGGTAGAAATTGGGCTTAATCCGTACTACTATTTGCTGGCTTTACATATTCCATCTGGCCTCATGGGATCCCCCAGGAGGAGGCTCGGGAAAAGGACATCCGGGCTACCTTGCTTAGCCTACCACCACTTGCGACCAAGACCTAGATAAAAAATAAAAAGGTGGGATAGACAGATGGATGGATTTCATTTGAAAGGAAAAAAAAGAAAGAAAGAAACATTGTTATGAATTAATGAATAGAAAAACACATAAATAGAGAACCAACTCTCAATTTCCCAAATGCGCCCACGCAGGTGTGTGCACAGACAGCCTTGTCAAACGTCAGAATGTTTTTGTTTGGAAAAACTCCTCAAAACAGAGGCAACCTTGACATCTGATGCATTATAATACAAGGCCGTTTATAATGTGAGAGCTGCAGTATTTGGACACAAGCACTGTGAACAGATTGCTGTACACATGCTATTGATTGAACACTGCAGGGCTCCAATAGCTCATTGCCTGCAGAGCCAGACAGAGCCTCCCCTGCCTCTCATTCTCTATTGTCATCAGTCCGCCCAGCTCATCTCTTCCATATGGGGGGGGGGGGTGGGGGGGACAACAAAAGAAACGTGCTGAGTATGCAGGAAAATTAACAAGGCTGTGCCATTTCAGAAATTTAAGCCAGTCATTGCTTTGATGACAGTCATACTGGAAGCGGACAGAGAGAGGAACGGGAAGTCAGAGTAAAGCTAATCTAATGTTCTTCTCCTGTCTAAATCCACATAGGCCGATACTAAGAGACCAGATTTCTGGCTGCTCATTCGGTCGTCTCTGCTGCATTCTGCCTTTATATTTCGGCTAAATGTGTTTCGGTGTTGCGTTCTGCCAAGTATAAGTGCGCCGGGTTTCGTGCCGAAAGAATGGTAGGAAGGGCAAGGTGCTTCGAGGACTCGGTTGAAGAGAGAGGATGGCCTTGACGCGATGCTGAATCTGGCAAGAGCTCTTACAATGCACTGCAATCCAAACACTCTGACACTAGACACTAAAATATTTGAACAACTCTTTAAGAAGGATATCACAAGTAAGACGCATATGACACAGGGAGTGTTAACAAAAGGTTAACAGCATCATTCTTACCTCTTTAGGGTGCATCGTCCCTGATCCATCGTAGCTGCTGTTACATAGCTGTTTTTATATTGAGTGCTACTTTATCTTCACTGTTTATAATTTAAAGTTGGGAGGCATTGCGGTGCAGTGGTCAGCACTGTCACATCACAGCAACAATGTCCTGTTCAAAACCGATCGGATTGTGGCTGTCGGATTGGATCAAATCTTGAAAATGGGGTCGTTCAAAAGGAAATCTGGATTCTGAAAATCAGATGGGATCACGTAATCCAATCCCGTTTTTAATCCGGATGAAACCCCCAGTGTGTGTTGTTCAAAACTTTTTAGTAGGATTGGGATCACTTTGATCCAAAAAACAGGATTATTCTGATCCTATCTGAAGGGTGGATTCAGGGTGGATTTCAGGATCAAGGTGTCATAAAAGCTTGATCAAAAATACACTTAAATCATGTAGTTTAAATACATGTATTTTCATTTTGCACTTGATTTGTTTAACTATTACTGTGATGAAGTAGAAATGTATTAAATTTACTGTAAATTATTTCCAATGAAACAATCGTCAGAGGTGAAGTAGTCAAAAGCGGTTTTGAACAATTGGATCCTTCATTCATATGTTTGTCGTAATTTATTTGTTGTAGGGACAGCTGAAAAGTCTGACAATTTAAAAGGTGTTAAAGAAGGAAGAGCATCTTTAGGGTATTCTGTTGGTCCGTGTCCCTTAAAAACACTTAAAGTGGGCCCCTGCTGGCTGTTACCTGTCATTACCATTCAGAGCCAGTATATAATAATGGATGAATGGACTGCAAAATGGATGTTTCTGTCTCACCAGTAATAATCACGCATCTCAACAAGCCAACATGAGTGTCAACTGCATCCTCGACCTGCCCACAGACAGGGCCCCTCCTTTTGTTAGAATCTGTAAATACTGACATCGATCCCCATTGATTTGAAAGAATGTTTGTACACTTCTTTATATACAAGTATGTTTTTTGTTTTGTTTTCATCAGGAGGCCTTGAATTTTCTGAGAACTCAAAGACTGACAGCTTGTAATTGTCTGGAAATACATTTCATACAGTTCCATATTCATATATATATATAACAGCAATCTGTGTCTCTTGCATTAAACTCCGCGTCCTTCTTAGCTCTTTCATAAAAGTTTTTTTTAGTAAAAACTAACTTTATCTAAGCCTAACTTGCAGCCAGCACTAACACTACGGTACTGTGCCAGTACAGCAAGACTGCTGGCTCTCTGCTGAGGTTGCCAGATATTTTAGCTGCAGTGTCAATACTGTATGCTTTCCAGGCCATTTGTAATGTGTTTTTTTTCTGCAGTAACTGAACCCCCCTGTAATGTGCTACAATGTGAAAACAGCCCTGAAAATTGAGCTCAAAGCTAACAATAAGTTTGGTAGGAAACTTGTAAACCTGGCAACTGTGGATAACCAATGAAGTGTGACTGTCACTATGACAATGCTACTGGAGGACTTTTAGCTACAGAATGCTTCAAGATCCCTAACCTTAACCCCTTACCAGTTTGTGCCTCTTATGTAATCATTTGTCAACAAGTCGTTCAACGCACATTATAAATGTGTTGGGACCTCACCACGTGGGTGAGCAAAGAGGAGGTCTGCATGTAAAGATGAAAGCCTAAATCTCAAGACAAGGCCTACCAAGCCTAAACATTAGAACAGCGCCAAAACCCCCGTCAGGCCTCGAAATCACACGAGTGCGAGGTTGGTTTAAATATCAAATGCGGAATGAGACCCACTGGAACTCAGGGCACTGAAACTTCACCCCAGCACACCCCAGCTCCCTGCCAGCGCTTCTGTGGACACAGGTACTAAATGTAAAAATAGTTGTAGTAATAATAGCAGTTTAAATATTGACACCTTTTGGAGACTGTATCCAGGGGTTGTGATACTCCAGTGAGGTCTCGGCCTACTGTCTGGTCTCATGTCTTCGATAATAGAAAAAGTTCTTGTCTGTGTAAAGTTCGTTTCACTCAAAAGATGAAGTTGCAGACACAATTGCAGTAGACAGAAGGTGGCAGTCAAAATCACAAGGTCAATACTTAAAATAAAGAGGCAACAGGCTCTAAAGACTAAAAAGGCAGGAGAGAACTCGAGAAACTGAGTGACACAGGGTCACCAAGCAGACTCAAAAACAAGGACTGAGAAACAAAAACTAGGGCTTGCAGGGTGTTGCAGGAACTTCTTCTTGGACCTCTATGCTGCTGGTTGGCTCCACTCCCTGCCGCCACCCTCTGTTCCGGTGAGGCACCAGCGCATGGACTCAAGTGCATGGCGCAGGTGCATTTAGGGCAGGTCCAACTGCCCTTTTGCTAGTCCTTTGCAGACAAGTGAAATCGAGTATGTGGGCGTGATGTACTTACAGGTGGAATTTAAATCAAATTCTTTTTGATTGGATGGCTTAAAAGTGGGTGTGGCTTAGCAAATAGAGAGTGATGTGGAGCTGTGGTAAGCTAAAGAGGACCTCCCTCACACATGAACCACATTCTTATGTGGTATGTAAAATGAATATATTGCCAACTGACATCAACACACACCTCTGAACCATTATATAACTGAGCTAGCTACCATAACTCTAGCTAGCTCTGTGGTCTATAGAGCACCACAGGGTGGAATGATTGGGATCTCTTGCCCTGGACAAAGTAATTCATAGTTGATGGCAAAGAGACTCAAATAAGTTGAATTTGACATCAAGTTTGGAGATTTCATTGAAAATGGACTTCATCTTGTTTAGTAGCCCGAGCAACATGGCTGTTGGTATAGTCAGATGGGGATTTCATGGTGAGAAAACATTTGGTTTCAGCCATGTTTCACACAAACCAATCACACCCAGGCTATGCTGAAGAATCAAATCATGAAACAAGATGCCTTGTATTATTTTTATTGGAAAATTTTAGTGGCCTGCGCACGCTGTGAGCCTGGGTTCCCCGATTCTCCATACGTGGTGCCAACACCCTTAGATTAGCCATCTATGTTGGAAACTCTGGCCCCCGGGTGGACAGTAAACAGTCGCTGGTGATGCTAGTCCAATATTACCAGCTATGGAACAACTCATTACTAGCGTGCGTTGTTTAACCCTGTCGGTGGAGGTAGAGAAGGCATGCAGGCCAACAGGACCACCAACGAGGCTAGCAGGGGTCGAAATACGGTTTGCAGTCAGGCGAGGCGACCACAGAGTTAGAGACACCCTATCTGCAACAGATGCGGAACAGTCGAAACAAACTGCCATAACAGTTAGCGACGTTAGAGTCAGCTGCGGGTGAATAGGCTAAGCTAGGAGGCTATGCTCAGCTCGGTGGTAAGCTAACAGGGCAGCAACAAAGGCAACCCTAATGCTAAGATCAGTTTGATCTGATATGGACGGGGAAGTATAGAAATGGGAAGTGTTATTTTCTGCATTTATATGAATTCATATCATATAGTAAATAACAAATTTTGATTAAATTGGTAATCTTGCTTTCAGTAATAATGGTAGTATACAAAAAGTAGCTTGCTGCATTACGACCTAAACCTATATAATCACCTCTAATTTCATTAACAAAGACTTGATGTTTTATGATAAATAATGTCATGATGCTCTACAAAAATGTCAAATGTCCACAATGGACTGTTAAAACTCGGCAAACAATGTTTTATTTCTATCTTCTTTCTACAAAGAGCTCTGTCCTTCACTGCATTATCTTTGATTGATGGTCCCAGCGTTGTTTTTCAGCCCTGAATAGTGTCTGCAGTCTCCCTCACAGGCAGCCTACATCCCAACAGCCAGGGGAAGGGGGGGGGGAAATGTCTGCAAATCCATTGCTACAGCTCTAAATCTTAATTGCTGAGAGTGCGCGGTAATAACTGGTGGCTGGACTGTAGGAGGACACTGTTCCGAGGTCAAATGACGTGGTCTTGCCCACAGCCCTGCCCTTTTAACAATTATTTCACAGACTAGGATGAAAGCATACATATTAAAATCCCAGGATTATGTACATGATGAGATCACACTGGTGCTAGGATCTAACCAACCGAAATTTAAAATGTATCCAACACTAAATGTAACACATTAAGTTAAAGCTACAGCAGGCAATATCATTGAATTATAATTTCGGTCGAAATAACTAATTTTGACCACTGCATGTCACTAACAATATTTAAATGAAGGGCTCCTTTAAAAAAAAAAAGTGTATTTCGTTTTTTTCAAAACTGGACCAGGCCTGAATCAAACAACCAATCAGGGTCATCAGGGGGGTTCTGCGTTTCCATTCCTCTCTTCCAGCCGTTCTGATTCACACTCCAATCCAGAAAGTGGAAGCCCTTGTTTGTACAGAGTCGATGTGATTGGCCAGTCACATGCTAGCTAACCCCTGCTAGCTAACCCCCTGCCCACTGTAGCTTTAAGTAGTCTGACTCACCGGTTGTAGGCTGTTGGAATAAGTCCGCCATTGGCCGACTATTTCAGTAAGTATTCTCCTCCGTATTTAGAAAATATGATCATCATTGGAAATTGAATTCTGGTTTTGATTGCATCACTACAAAATATAAAACTAGCTGGTGTAAGCCATTTCAAATGCACACTGCTGTTTAAAGAACATTATTTGGTTCTCAGCGCCCACTTTGCAAAGGTGTGTCCAGATGTCCACCACCTCAAGTTCTGTCTGACAGACCATTCCCAGATGTACTAAGGCCCCCCTGCCCAAACCGCAGTCCCCACCCCAACTTCAAGCACACGGTCCTATCTTTCTGCTCATCTCGCCCCCCCCCCCCCCCCCCTGCCACCACCTTTCGCCACGCACCCCCCCCCCCCCCCTCATCAAGTGTCTTCCTTCTTGTCCCCTTTCACCTTCCCACTTCCTCCCGTGTTTTATCTGCTCGTCTGAAAATGTTGTTTAAGGACAGCAGCCCACACAGGTCCGGCAGGCCCCCCACAGCTGCTGCTTGAGTCTCACTGTGTGGTCACAAGTTTGATTCAAGGCAGTCATCCTTTTCCAAAAAAGAACCTGTTCTTTTTTTCTTTTTTTCAATGGGTTTCTGACAGAGCTCAAGGGGGTCTGATTTTATTCCCCCGGGGCCAACTTCAGAATGTCCCCTTCACCGAGTCTGACCTACATACTCTCCTGTTCATGTTCTTCACAAGACGGTGCTTCTCATTCAACACAGCCAGAAAAATAAGTGTCTATTTCCCTCCTTCCTATTTTTAGTTGTGGTTAATTAAGCCACACTTCTCCCCACATTGGGTTTCGATAGAGAGAGAGAGAGAGAGCACAGCCTTTTACATCAAAGGTCGGTTTGTTGTTGCATGATTGTACAGGCCGCCGCGGAAACACTTGGAAAAAAAACTAAACAAAAAGTGTGGTTTTTGTAAAGAAGAAAAAAAATTAGAAAATGAATTCACCACATAGCAAATTGATAGTGGTTGTAGTACTTCTTTTGTTCCTGAATGTCCTTATTCAGTCGGAGCACTTGTGATGGTTCAAAATGCCCATTGTTCGCCAGTGTACCAGCAACAATGCAGTTTTGACATAATAAAAAGTGTAAAACACCTCCGCCTCTCCCTCTCCTGTGCATTTAAAGGTTTTCGTCTCATCACAATATTTTGCGTTCACCGCCAATGTATCATCATTCCAAAGCAGGCATGAGGAGCTGCTAATTTGGCAAACTTTTACCCATTAACTCGTGTCAAAAGACACGGATGCTGAGACAATTCCCAACATCATCGCAGACTAAAACAGTACTCCAGCAACAGCACGCACAAGGTTCAGAGGCGGGTGGTCCAAGCTTTTACAGCGTTCCCTCAAACCCAGCCCCAGCCCGGGGGGGAGCCAAGTTTTCCGACAACACTTGCTGACCGCCTCCAGAAACATGTTGCCTGCAGCGGAGTGGCCACAAAGCTCCTGCTCTGCGCTGAATATGAGTTCACATACATATGCAGGACGCCAAACAAAAAGCACGCAGGAACATTTTTACATTACCGAAACTACCCAGCCATTCAAATGGTCTTTTACTGAGATAAAAGTCAGGATAAAGTGGGAGAAAAAAAAAAGATTTAGTTCAACCTTGTTTAACACTCTTTCTTGCCTTTAATGAAAAACCATCTCAGCCCTGTGCGGGGTCACAAGCGTTTATGTTGGCGTCACCAACTGTCATAAAAATGAGATTACGTGGAGTTTGCGATCCACTACATTTCTCTCTTTCTGTTTCACCTCTCTCAGTTTCACAACAAAGCAGGTTTCTCTGATCTAATTGTGTCTGGGCCCTGAGTTTTTCTCCACATGATGCCTGGCCAGAAAACCAATAAGCGCCTAAAGGTTTTCTTCAAACACAGCAGTAGTAAACATGTTGTGCTCCCCCAATGATGCAGCCCCCCCCCCTTTGACCTGTAATTGCAGTCCTTGGGTGAATCAGTATAATTTTGCATTTTGGCTCGCTGTTGCGTCTCAAAAGCTTGTCTCTATGCATTTTAGTCAGCAGCTTTTCAGATGAAATGAAACATGTCGGAAAACCTTGAGAAAAAAAAAAGAAAAAAAGATTATACACTGCCGCATGTTTTAATGCACTAAAATCAAGACTGACCGCTTCATTTGCAGGAGGCTCTTTTTAATCACCTGAATATGTTGATGCGACGTGACGTGATTAAGCTCTGACATCAAATCTGCCTTAAGCCTGTTAAATTCTGATCACGCTAGACCCAATCCTCTGGTGCTGCTGGGCGGTCGTACACTTATGTCCAGGGGGATCAGTAAAGGCTGTCTGGAAGCTTCATTAAACATCAACCGCAATGATGTTACGTGTTTCAGTGCCTCTGCTGGAGCTCTTGCTGCCTCATCCTCCGTCCCCCCCAAGAGACCCGCATGAGGAATCAAAGAGGATAGAGGAGCTAAATCCTCACACATGGTACATTTCTCCCCCTGAAACAGTTGCAATGTCTTTACGGGGCCTCCTAACATTTGCAGCTGAGAGTGTGACTGAGCCCCCCCCCCCCAGTCAGTGACAGCTTCCGCTCTGACGTATGAGGAATGTTGACGCCTCCGGAGATGCCAGAGAGTTCAGAGTCCTCCTGGTTTCCTGTGAGGTTACACAGTAGCTGTATTCAATCAGGGTAATCAGGGGGTCTGATTGGTTGTTTGATTCAGGCCTGGTCCAGTTTTTTAATCAGAATCAGAATCAGAAACTGTTTATTGCCAAGTAACATACATTACAAGGAATTTGCTGTGGTCTGAAGGTGCTATTGTTTTGATAACAAATAAGTAGAATATAAAAGGTAAAATAAGAATAAGAATAAAAATAAGATAAGATAAATAACAACAGTGCAGTGACCAGAATAAAGTAAAGTGTCCAGGTAAAGTGTCCAGTAGGGGGTGGGTGCGTTAATGTAACACAGGGGGGACAGGGGTGATGTACGTTAATATAACGTATAACTAGTGTTTGTGGGGAGGGGGTCAAACAGATGGTGTCCGGGGTGGGAGGGGTCAGCAGCGATCTTCCCTGCTCTCCTCAGGGTCCTGGAGGAGTACAGGTCCTGAAGAGATGGGAGGTTACAGCCGATCACCCTCTCTGCAGACCGGATGATACGCTGCAGTCTGCGTCTGTCCTTGGTGGAGGCAGCAGCGTACCAGACGGTGATGGAGGAGGTGAGGATGAACTCAATGATGGCAGTGTAGAAGTGAACCAGCATTTTTTGTGGCAGGTTAAACTTCCTCAGCTGCCTCAGGAAGTACATCCTCTGTTGGGCTTCCTTGATGAGGGAGCTGATGTTCAGCTCCTACCGGAGGTCCTGGCTGATGATGGAGCCCAGGAAACGGAAGGACTCCACAGTGTCCACTGGAGAGTCACACAGGGTGATGGGGGTGGGTGGGGCTGCGCTCTTCCTGAAGTCTACAACCATCTCCACTGTCTTTGAAGCGTTAAGCTCCAGGTTATTGCTGTTGCACCAGGTCACCAGATGGTCAATCTCCCACCTGTAGGCAGACTCATCCTCTCCTGAGATGAGTCCGATGAGGGTGGTGTCATCCGCGAACTTCAGGAGCTTGACGGACTGGTGACTGGAGGTGCAGCTGTTGGTGTACAGGGAGAAGAGTAGAGGAGAAAGAACGCAGCCTTGAGGGGAGCTGGTGCTGATCGTCCGTGAGTCTGAGACGTGTTTCCCCACCTTCACGTGCTGCTTCCTGCCAGACAGGAAATCTGTGATCCACCTGCAGGTGGGGTCAGACACGTTCAGCTGGGAGAGCTTGTCCTGAAGAAGAGCCGGGACGATCATGTTCAAAGCAGAGCTGAAGTCCACAAACAGGATCCTGGCATAGGATCCTGCGGAGTCCAGGTGCTGGAGGATGAAGTGTAGAGCCACGTTGACGGCGTCGTCTACAGACCTGTTGGCTCTGTAGGCGAACTGCAGGGGGTCCAGCAGAGGGTCGGTGATGGATTTGAGGTGGGACAGGACCAGGCGTTCAAATGATTTCATGACCACAGAGGTCAGGGCGACGGGTCTGTAGTCATTTAATCCTGTGGGCCCTGGTTTTTTGGGGACGGGGATGATGGCCAAATACAAAGGGGCAGGTGCTTTTTTTTAAAGGAGCCCTTCAGTTAGTGCATTATTGCACAACATGCAATGCTCAAAATATTATTTCAACCAAAATTATAATTCAATAATATTGCCTGCTGTAGCTTTAAGTAAACTCTCTCAGACGGAGCTCCATCTCATGCAACGAACCTAACACCAGACAACAGTGTTACAGTGGCGGGCATGGCCCTGCAGGGCGCAAGGGTACTGCAGTGTGAAAGTATTCCATTGCAAGTACATTTTGTGCACTGAAATTGTAAAATGTACTTAAATATTTCTTAATTTTGAAAATAGGCCCCTGTAGGTGCTTTATTGTGATGCATTATATTATTGGGTTATTACTGCTGGTTACTGCAGGGTCGGTACCACCACAACACATGGGGCAACATCTCACTAAATTTTTAGTCTGATTAAAAAATTTTTTTTTTTTTTAACACATTCAATATGCATGTCAGCCCATTTGACTGCAGTCATATCCATTCTCGACATTAGCTTAGCAGCCCTGAACAAGTTAACTGTTTGGTTAGCTGAGGCAAGTAGCTAGCTACTGCTCAATAAAAAGGGGAAATTTGTAACTTTGCGCGTTGCAATTTCTCTTCTAAAATGCTACTGCATGAAATTTTCTGTCGCTTCACACACTCAGAGAAGAGAAGTTAAGAAATTTGAAAATTGTCATTGGACCGACGCGATGTAAATGGTAAATGATCTCACTTATATAGCGCTTTTCAACCTTCACGGTTCCCAAAGCGCTTTACAGCTAAGTCTCATTCACCCATTCACTCACACATTCACACACCAATGTCGACTGAGCTGCCATGCAAGGTGCTGGTCTCCATCGGGAGCAACTTAGGGTTCAGTATTTTGCTCAAGGACACTTCGACATGACGGGGGCAGCCGGGGATCGAACCCCCAACCCGCTCTAACCAGCTTCACCTCCCGTGCGACAGTGCTAACCACTGCGCCACCATGCCGCCCATGTCAATATTGTTGGTGATGGTTGGGGAGGACATTTTACTTTGGTGTTTTGGCCAATAACAGATGAGCATGAAAAGAAAATGAAGTACATTTAATTTAATGAAAGAGACAGCAGGAGCCACCACCACCGCTTCACACAAACTGCCCTGACCCCTCTCTTGCCTGCAGGTGTCGCCGTTGAAGCATTTTAATCAGATCATTTCAACAATGGATTTTTTTTTTCCAGAGAGAAAACCTACTTCATATATGACCCTGAGATTTGGTAATGGTGCATTTCAACCAATTACTGGAGGAGAGGCAACCTCCTCTGCCTCTGTGGACCAGCCTCCTCTGGTCTGCGCCATTGCAAGGGTTTTATGGTTGAAGCTTGCGCAGTCAGTGAAGTGCTCTCACGAGCTGCTGGTGTTTCCCGCTGTTTATTTGGTAGAGAAGCGGTTTGGCAGGAAGTCTTCATATCCATCTTCCTGAAGTAATACTCCACTTAGTATCAAACCCTCACAAGGCTAGCAACAAAAAAAAAAACAGTAGCTGTGGTTCAGTGCCATCAGACTCTTATGACATACGATTTTGTGATGGACAGAAAGGGTAACAGTTCAGGGGTCTCATTCACAAAACAGTGCGCAGGATCCACACTAAAAGAGTATGTGCTGAAAATGCCGTGCGTCTGTTTTATTCTTTTTCAATAGAACCTCCTGCCACCCACCCACCCCCAGCCCCCTATCATTGCCACTGCCCACTTCCCAAACTAAAGGAATTACCGTATACTACTATAGGTGCAGTAAAGGTACACTCGGGTGTGTCGTCTCGACTTTGTTGCCGCTGTGGCTGGCGGTCACTTCTTCAGACCCAGCAGGCACGATTTGCCGTTGGAATCCGTACTGATTTGTTCATGAAAGTGTTTGAGATATTCGTCCGAAGTAGCTACTGCTACTGCTGAAGCCAGTTTTTGGACTTTCAGACGGTTTCACTACCCATGCTGGCAAGCCACTAGCCGTAGGTCCTGGGGCCTCGTTGAGTCTTGCAGGAGCTGACGGTGCTCACATTCGTTAGTCGCAAACAGATAAATTAAGTTCACCGTTCACCAAAAACGCAAGCGTGTTCAGTGAACACTGCTCTTTTAGCTTTTAACACTGCCCCCTAGGACGTTCAATAGAGAAAACCCAAATTCAGAAACTGGCTGAATTTTGAGGTGAGATCAGTTCGTTCCAATGGAACCTTACTTCCAGGAAGTGATTCGCTGAAAAGGGAGAACTGTTGCTTGGTTGGTGCGTACTCGTGAGTTGAGCTACTGTGCCAAAAATAAATCAGGGGTTGGATTTGTTGACGTTGATTAAGTTTGAAAAAAAATGTGCTTTTCTGGAAGTAAACAGTGCTTTTTTTTTGTTGTTGTATGTTTTTAAGCTATCATGCCAAGCTTGACAATTTACAGCTAGTTTTGTGGGGTGCCTGTTGCAGTCAATTGAGTGCATTGAATGTGGGTAGGTCTACCAAATAAAGTGGCAACCTGATGCAAAAATGTTCTTAAAAAATAATTCACTCATTTATAGATTTAAATGTATTCAGGAACTGAAAATGTAATTTAATGTCAACCGATGGACATTTCGCTTTATGAGACAAGTAAGTGGTTGACATCTTGACAAATTGGAAATATTATCAGTTGTTACAGCTAGAATTGTGTTCAGGCTGAAGGAAATGTTCACTGATACTGAACTTAAACTTCCGTCAGAATCAGAATCAGAAATACTTTGTTGATCTTGATCCCCAGGGGGAAATTAGACAAGTTACAGGTGCTCCCATTCAAGAACAGAAAAGGTAACATAGAGAAATTAGGAATAACAAGTATAAAATAAGAGAAGTATGAAGTATGTAAGTATGTAAAAATATAAGAAAATGCTCATCTGAAGGATTCCTCTATGAAGAAATTCACCCCCAAGACACTACATTCATGCATAGAATATATATAAAGTACATTCTCAAACCAAACACTGAATTGGAAAAAGCATGAAAATGAAATTAAAAGAAATTGTCTCTCTCATAGAAAAACAAAACAAAACTGCTAAATAGAAAGAAAAAAATCTTGCAACTGACACTGTTCACGCAGACAAAATAAAAGAAACTTGAGTTCCTAAATAACAAAAATGAATTCTGACAATGAGGGGCCAAAGTGTCTTGACATCCTGAAGTGACCTTGTGTTTGTCATTGGACAATATCCAATTCTTTGAGAGCAGTGAATATGCATTTACTTGTCTCTATGTTTTGTTTTGTTTTTAAGTCATGACAAAAGATAGCATTTGCTACCAAACCAAACATAAAGTACAGCTGTGGCTGATGGGAATGTCTGTCATTAGTTTTGCAGGTATAAAAGTATTTGAGAAATGTAGATTTATGACCAGATGATGGCGCTAAATGAAAAGTTAAGGCATCTCCAACGTGATTACAGTTCATCCTGAAGTGGACATAAATGTATGAGGGTAAAATGTAATGGGAATCCATCTAACAATTGTTGAGACAATAACCCTTAAAACCACAAATGCCAACCTCGTGGCGGTACTGGAGGAAAAGTCAGTGGATCACCAAATTAATTAGGATTCATCTTCTGGGAACAGTGAATTTTGTGGCAATCCACCAAGCAGATGTTGAGATATTTCACAGTATCACTGGAAACTTTGACCTTAGAGGAAATCACGAAAGTCATTAGGATTCACCCTCTGGGCAATGTGACTGTCATGGCAATCCACCTCATCGTTGTTGAGATACTTCAGTCTGGATCAAAGTGATAGAGGTATCCCTAAATGCTGCTGGAATGGCCACAAATTGTGTAAATGAGAAATTCCACCTTCCTTCAGGTGGTTTCTTTCTAATCAAAGGCTTTGCATCATGACAGAAACAGTGAGTGAAACAAAAAAGTTCAGTATTTGGTTAGTTAGGGAGAGGGTGCCTCCTAACATTTTCTGCCTGTAGAAATTATTGTAAGACCATTCGGATGAAGTTTCTTCCAACAAGGTGGCTTTCCCTCCGGTGGAAAAGATGCTTCCAGACCTACAGAGGGGCTGGTTCTTCCTGGAAACGCGGCATATTTAGCCTGTGACAGCATGTTTCCACCTGTCGGTGTGACATTGCAGCCCATGAAATGACGTTTCTACCTTCACCAACTGCATTTTTACAGTCAAAGTGAAATGCCCCACGGTGGCGTTTGTTGTGATGGTGACGTTATACCTGCAGTAATAATGCTTCTGTTGGCATTCTATCCACAAATTTGATACAAACATTTCTGCACCCAGAGTAGAAGTTTTACCTCTGTGGTAAAAGCGGTCAAATTTCTATACTTGACAGATGATTTCTCCCTTAAAAGGTTCTATATGGAGTTTTCAGAAAGCCGTTATTAATGACAGTGGTGGCCGCTAAGTGAATGGCAGTCAGCATCCTGTAATGTAAATTGTTACATGTTGTAACTCATTTTTGATATTACCATCAATTCAAATGACTCTGTTGAAGGGGTAGCTCATGGTGCCAAAATCATAAATACAGAATTAACACTGAACTCTGATGGTCTATGGAGTTTTTTTTTGTGTAGTTGGATCTGAATTGGTCTTTTCAACCTCTGCAGGCAGCCATTGAAAAAAGCTCTGACAAACCAATTTCCCTGCACCAAATGGCAGAAAAAACAAAGTTACGGAGTGGTTAGTTGGTGAACATAATCAAACATTTAACAAGCTAAAAGCATAGATGTATTTCTCAAGAGTTGGTGTCGGCGCCATATGGATGGCAATGTCAGTCTATCAGTCGTTTGGCCTTTTGTCCCACCACTTTGGTCAAGACTGAAATATCTCAACAACTGAGGTACGTAATAATTACTATTCATGGTGTCCAGAGGATGAATCCCAAGAAACGTTGGCGATTTGTCCAATACTTTGACCAAATACCTGCAAAAATAACAGCATTCCCATCAGCCACAGCTGTGCGTCTAATGCCAATAAGCAAATGTTAGCATGTGAGCACAGCAAACTTAAAATGCGAACACGGCAAACATTATACCTGCATGTTAACACTGTGACTGTGAGCATGTTAGCATGCTAATGTTAGCATAGATAGAGGTCTTGGGCTATTTTGCACCATCGTCGGGTCAAAATTTTGATTTAGGGTGCCTTTATATACCACACTTAAAAAATGTTTACCATGCCAGTGTTTGGTGTCTTTTTTTTCAGCACAACATCGCCTGTATGACCTGGCAATCACTTACTGTATCAGCATGTTGGACCCAAAAAACACACAAAACACATACAAATCGGATTTGAAAAATTGTTTTTTTACGGTCAAAACCACAAACATGCTCAATGAAGCATTTTAAAAATTGCAAATGTAAGCACAGGCTGCAAGCATAACATGTGGATGGTAAAATTAGATATATAAGTAAATGCAACACCTGCCCCATCCTATTTTGCATACTTTTACGCATGTGTAAATATGATTTTTACATCAAATATATGTCATCCTATCTCCGTTTTTACTTGGTCTATCAACAAAAACTAGCACAGAGTTTGAAGCCAGCACTCAATGTGACTCAGTTTTTACACTTCGCCTTGAACCCGCCATGTGATTTGATCACGCCAGTGTGTTTGGCAACTATTCTAGGTTAAACGTGTGCATGCACTCAGTATGCACATTTCTGTAAGGTGTACAAAATGGAATGCAAATGTAATTTTAAGTTATAAGTTAAAAAAAAAAAGTGATGTATTGCACTTTGCCAAAGAATGTAATTGCAAGTCCAGTTAGAGTCCAGTAAGACCTCAGCAGCCTCCCAGTCTACTGATGTCCACACTGCGACACAGCAGGGATGAGTCAAAATGTTTGGTGGTCACCTGCAGGAGTGATCTCCTGTGCCGCTTGGTGGAACACCTTGGGGGTATAAGTCTTTGGCTGAAGATGCTCCTCTTCCCAACCAGCATGTCTTGGAGGGGTGAGGAGAAGTTGTTGCTAAGGATGCTAACCTCCAACACTGTTACGTTGAAAAACAGAGTGTAAAAAGCATTATCACCATAAGCACATTGTAAGTTTTGCATGAAAGAGCGTTAACTATGGCTGTTCGATAAATGAAGTATGAATATAAGTAGAGTCCCACTTCATTGTAATATTCAAGTACCAGTACTTCAGAATTGAACTTATTGCCATAGGCCTACTTGAACAAACGTACATACATTATAGGCACTCTTCACTGCGTTTCCACCTGGCTGTCTCCGATCCAGTCCCATTCCAGGAGTAACTGTTTGCTCTTGTACTTTGTATTAACATAAACTGTCGTACGGAAATATGGATGAATTTCAACAGCAGGTGTAAAAGGGGTCATGTTGACAGGAGCAATATTGTCTGCAAAATACTGGACCTGTTAAGCATACATGTTGTTCCTCTTGATATCCGTTAGCATATCAATTCTTTGGACTTTTTTGGACTGCAGCACACATTTGCATGAACCCAAGAGGAATCAACAAGCTGTCTTAATCACTTATGTCAGTGAAAATTCCTGTTCAGTTTTTTGTCTGAAACAACAGCTGAAAATAATACATTTATCCTGGTAATATGCAGCTGCAGTTTTAGGAGCTTTCTTGTAGCAGCAACTTTGCATGTTTCGTCACTTTAACTTGGCCCGAATTGTGTTGCTACCTCTTGTGGCAGACAGTGGCTACTGATTTGGTTTGTCTTGTAGAGTGTAGATTGTTTTGTTGTGTTTTGACCTAGCTGTCAGTGAAGCTATCTTAGTTACCAACCATTTTGGGAACGGAAATGTCAGGTTTCTTCACTTGTGCAAGTTGCTTCCATTTAGGTTAGCTTGTAGAGCATCTTGTCCCTTTTGCTTCTTGTTAGTTGTGTACTTGATTGGTTGTTTGTGATGGGTCCTACATGGGGTATTTTGGTGTCAGTTTGGGCAGTAAAGGAAGGACAAAACATTGAATTTGCCAGCAATTTGATTTCCCAGTTTAACCTTCTGGGGCACAGCATCTAAAGTTGACAAATTTGAGAATCTTGGTAACCTGGTTGTCTTAGAACAACAGGGGTATTGCTACATTAATTAATAAACGTAAAGTAAAAACTCCCAGTGATGCTGCCGTCTTGCCTGACAAATATGTTCTAACACACTAAAGTTTTTGGCTGGACCACAGCAAAGAGGGGCCCCTTAAGATGTGAAAGTCTGTCTTCGGCTTACTGAGTGAGTGAGTTAATGAGTGAGTGAAGTTACAGCATTGGTCGGTTGAGTGTTTGAGTTTCCCCATTGGCCGTTGCTCTTTCCAAATGAATAGGCACAGTTAGTACCATAACTTCAGATTCTTTGTGTATAGGTGCAGCCCTTGCAGCTATCCCTGTGGTCATCCATCGCTCGTGCAGCACCGCAGACCTTTAGTCCACGTCCACTTGTGGGCGCCACCTCGGTTTCACCTTGTGTATATGTTTTGCTGAGACAATCGGCTCCCAAAATCAGCTTTTTCTTCAGCTAGTGGGGCCCAGAGCTTGGAGGATTGCACCTATATTCATAGAATCTGGAACATATACTGTATAAAAGAAGTGGACGTAGCCACTGTGATGTCTCACCTATTGGTTTCTTTGGACTACCTTTTTGAAACCTTGAGTTTGGCATTTTGGCCATCGCCATCTTGGTTTTTGGGAACCAGGAGTGACCATATTTGGACGAGAGGGTGGAGCTGGGGATCAGAGAATTCGAAGACCACATGCACGCCTACCTATACGGGCAACCTGACTGCACCTGGCTCCTGGCTACGCCGTGCGAAGTAGCTGCAAACAAAGAAAAAATTAACAGCCGACTCCTTAGTGTGACTTTTAGTACAACTAAACACGGCTATCCTGATTGACAGTCAATCACAGGGTAGCCTTATCCTAAAGCATACCCTGCTTTATCGTTTGTCTTGCTCTAAATGGGACCATAATTTACTAAATGAACATCATGCTGTATTGAAAAATTGAACTGAAGAAGACTTGAAACTAGCGGTTGAGACCATAATAATGGGACATCTTTTTGCAACCAGTGGAGTCGCCCCCTGTTGGCCATTATAAAGAATACAGGTGTAAGGCACTTCCGCATTGGCCTCACTTTTCAGACCCAGAGGTTGGTGCTTGATCTTGAGTTAAAGTAAGTAAGTAAGGCTCTATGTCATTCGTCCTCTAAGTCCTCCGTGGTGCACTGGGTCCATCGGGTACCCACAAGCACAAACAAACACACACCGATTTCATGAGAAATCACTAACCAGTCCATACCTCGCCAATGTGTCACAGTCCAATGAATGCAAAATTGGGCTTCATAAACAAAACTGACTTGACTTGACCTTAATTGACTTGGGCCAAGGCCAGCGCCACCAGCTGTTTAAACTTCAGGTCGATGCCAGCGATGTGGGTGTTGCAGGAGAATGAGGAGGGGGGTAGATGGTTCTGAAAGTTTCTTTTTAACAAACGGGTCATTCCGTGTCAAATCAGATAGAGGTTTTTGTTGACATTTTAGATTTCAACCGTCGATAAAGGCTATGCATGAGTAGTTGATTGGGCATAATAAGCCTCACATCTTGTTAAATTTAAACACGAAGACAACATGGAGGGAACTTGTAACTTTATACAAAAGGAGGGCCAAGGATGCAGCCTGCAGGGAGAACAGTATTGCTTCTTGATTATGGGTAATGTATTATAATGCCTAGTTGTACTTCTGCAGTTATGTTGGTGAACGTAAAAGTAGTGTAATAAGTAACGATTTACTCTACAACAGACAGTAATAGTGTAAAGTAAATTATTACTTTCAAATTAAAGTAGTAGTGATATGTAACTTACCCAACACTGGTATTACCTACAGTACATGACAAAAACATTTCTTGAAAAGCCTGGAATATTGCATCCATAATTTAAAACTTGAATGTCAACAACTGATGAGCTGAGACAATGGACATAATGTTGTTGGAAGTGTGTATATGTGTGTGTAGGTTCTGGCAGCCCAGTATCCTGGGAATAATGTCAACGTAACATGGTCAACACATGATTTACACCCAATGCCAATGTTCAGTGCCAATTCAGTCAGAAAACAAGGATGTGTAGGTTGGGTTAGTTGGGTAGCTTTCATAATGACCCATTTGTTGTTTGTTTTACCCTAAACTTAACCAAGTGTAACCAAATCATGGGTCTTTATTGGATAAATACAAAATCAATTAGCTGCTACACTGCTTTCACCAGCTATGAAACTCAATTCCTACCAAATATTAGGACTATCAGCTCATACACCCGCACCCACACAAAAAAAAACCCCACACAATACTATTAAGGTCCAGCGATGGAAGCGAGGAAACTCATTTCTCCCTGGTAAATACAAAATCGTGAATGTGTCACTCTGTCTTGTCAGCCGTCCAGCGCATAGCATCTGCCGACGTTGTTTACATTACTCATGTCTGTCCTCCGTGACACACCATCCTGAGTGATAAAGGGGACATCATTTGCATAATGTGTCATCTCATCTCAGCGCAAGACAGTCATCGCCAGTCTGGCAATCTACATTTTATGAGATCCACTCCCCTGGCTCCGGCGGGCCAACTGGGTGGGAGGTTCCCTGACACAGAAGAACACGGCTGTACAACGCAATGGTTCCCCAGCAACAACACCAACAACAACATCAGCTGCAAACATTTTGGCAAAAATCCCACAATACAATGCTTTTCCTTTGATATGTGACAGCTTCGAGTGGTCGATACATATTTTCTCTCATTCTCTGATGCAACACCTTTTTGTTGTACTTGCACAAAATTGTGTGTCATAAAAAGGTTAGGGTTAGGGTCATTGCAATTGTTGGCACCACTTGTAGCAGAGAGAACATAAGTTCAAGGACCACAAGGAGAGTCACATCACTCTCATTGTCGTACAAATGCCTAAGCAGTATTAAGTGGCTAACCTGATGTTAAGTTTGGACAACGTGCACTGTATATTGCAACATACTGTATTATCCTAGCCATTATATAACGAATGCCAGCACCCCAACACACCACAGCGAAGAACGGGGGTCTGCAGGAGCCTGTTGCACACATTGAAGGATCTGAGTCTGCTGTGTCCCTTGCTGATGAGGGTGTCAGTGTTGTGAGACCACCCTCTCCACTTCCTCTCTTTGGATGATAACCCGATCAGGAGGGGGGGGGGGGGGGGGGACATTTGAAGGTGGCAGGAACCTTAGTTGACGCAGAAGTCTGAGGTGTAACGAGTGAAGAGGAATGACACCAGTACAGTTCCTTGAGGTGTTGCTTATCACAACCTTTGATGCACTGCCACCCACTCTGACATACTGTGGCTGGCCAGTGCAGTGAGTTGTAAAAATCCAGCAGTGGCTGACGTGTTGCGGGGGCGGGTGGGGGTTTTAATGCAACGTCATCCAGTGTCATGGAAATGTTGGGTCTGAGAGAGCTGGAGGTTAAGGGGGGCTGTCTTATGAAGTTTGGGTATACTGAGAAAGGGGGAGGGAGCCATGTTGTTGATGTTTTCCATTTAGGGGAGGAGAGCAGTGTTCTCAGCGGAGGTGTGAATTGGGGTAGAGATGACGGAAGCAGGCTTACTGCAATCGCCCAGTTTAAGACAATCTACCTCCTGAATGGGGAATGCAAGAGGGCTGATTTCTTATATGAGAACCACTACATCAACACATCGATCCGCACCTCAATGATCAGCCAACTGATTCGAGAGGCCAAGCAGAAGAAAGGCGACTTAACAGTTCTCTGGTTACACTTGCAAACGCCTATGGGTCAATCCCACATGACCTCCTTCAAGAAGGACCCGACCACTACTACAACCCAGTGGCTATTCGAGACATGATCACCAGCTTACCTAGGAGGGTTCAAACTTAGATTGGCCCATTTCAAAAAGGGGATTCCAATAGGGTGCACCATCTCCCCCATCCTGTTTATTGTGGGTATGAACCTCCTAATATCAGCAGCAGAAGAAGTAATCCATGGCCCCACTTTGGAGTCGGGCATCGTCCAGCCTGTACTAGCACAACCTTCCAAAGTGGCAAAATGCAGTGTCCTATTAAGTCTGAGAGACTCCTGCAATGACCTGGTGAAAGCAAGCAGGTGTCAGAGCCAGATCTGGGCGCAAGTGGACAGCTGTAGAGCAGGCAGTGAGTTCTCTGAAACTGCAAGACATCATCGACAACCCCTGCGTTGGGCGGCATTTCCAGCAGTGGGGAAACGCCAATGACAGGTTAAGGTGAGACATTGTCCAGGCAGATGTATGGAACCGTGAGGAAGAAAAGCGGAGGTCACAAGGTGGAACAGGATCCCAGGGTGCCTGGACAAAATGGGATCTGTCCAAGTGCAAGATCACATGGGCAGAGCTACCAACAGTCTGGATGAGTACACAGAGGCTGTGACTTCATATATCAGCTTCTGTGAGGACTGCTGCGTACCAACTCGGACCAGGGTGAGTTATAACAACGACAAACCCTGGTTCACAGCAAGACTGCGACAGCTGAGGTTGGAAAAGGAAGAGGCGTTTAAGAGTGGCAACAGAGCAGAGTTTAAGGAAGCCAAGTACAAGTTTAGCAAGGCGGTGAGGGAAGCTAAACGACTGTACTCAGAGAGACTACAAGACCAGTTCTCCTCCAACGACTCTGCTTCTGTGTGGAGGGGGCTCAGGCAGATCACCAACTACAAGCCAAGAGCCCCCAACTCTGCTAACGACCGACGCCTCGCCAACAGCCTCAACGACTTCTACTGTCGCTTTGAAAGACAATGGGACAGTCCTGACACCATCCCCCACACCATCACCCACCACCTCCAGCCCAACAGCCCCAACCCCCTCATCACACCTGGGGCTGAACTCTCACACCTCCTACCACCACAGCTGCCCCCCACAGCGCCCCCCACTCCTCCAGCATCGACACCTCTGTCTGTCCTTGAAAGAGATGTGAACAGGCTCTTCAAGAGACAAAACCCCCGGAAAGCTGCTGGACCAGACTCCATCTCCCCATCCTGCCTGAAGCGCTGCGCCGATCAGCTGTCTCCGGTGTTCACGGACATCTTCAACACCTCACTGGAGACATGCCACGTGCCAGCCTGTTTCAAGGCCTCCACCATCATCCCCGTCCCCAAAAAACCAGGGCCCACAGGATTAAATGACTACAGACCCGTCGCCCTGACCTCTGTGGTCATGAAATCATTTGAACGCCTGGTTTTGTCCCACCTCAAATCCATCACAGACTCTCTGCTGGACCCCCTGCAGTTCGCCTACAGAGCCAACAGGTCTGTAGACGACGCCGTCAACCTGGCTCTACACTTCATCCTCCAGCACCTGGACTCCGCAGGATCCTATGCCAGGATCGTGTTTGTGGACTTCAGCTCTGCCTTCAACACGATCGTCCCGGCTCTTCTTCAGGGCAAGCTCTCCCAGCTCAACGTGCCTGACCCCACCTGCAGGTGGATCACAGATTTCCTGTCTGACAGGAAGTAGCACGTGAAGCTGGGGAAACACGTCTCAGACTCGCGGACGATCAGCACCGGCTCCCCTCAAGGCTGCGTTCTTTCTCCTCTACTCTTCTCCCTCTACACCAACAGCTGCACCTCCAGTCACCAGTCTGTCAAGCTCCTGAAGTTCGCGGACGACACCACCCTCATCCTACTCATCTCTGGAGAGGATGAGTCTGCCTACAGGTGGGAGATGTATGTAGATGACTGTATTATATTTATATTATATTTATATATTAACAAAGACAAAGATTAAGTATCATCACCTAATCATATTATATATTAGTGTGGTGTAGGCTGTTTACATTATTTCTGTCTGCTGTAACAACCGAATTCCTCCTCTGGGGATCAATAAAGGCTTATCTTGTATTATTTTATCAAAGTGAAGAAAGTGTAAGCTAGCTCCCTTTTGGCTAGAGCAACCACAGAGAAAGTCTGTCTGTGTTTTTGCTCTTCACAGAGTTGTGTGTCTACCATCTTTCCAAAACGTAGCCAGGGAAACTTTCAATGAAAGGTGAGAAGGCAGTGACTGCTGACTCCACTTTCATAAAATGTGACAAGAAAAGAAAAGTGACATGAAATAAAAAGTGCCATTGGGGGGAAAAAAATGCCAATGAAATAAAAAAAATTGACTTTTGAACAGGGGTATTTTGAAATGAAAATGTCTAAAAGTAATTAAAAATGAACTCCCATAAAATTATGACAATGCATTTTATAATAATGATTTGAGTTTGAATGATTTCTTAAACCTTCCATATTGTACAAAGTGAGATTTCCATGAAGCAGGTCTAGGTCCTATGTAACTGCTGTGAAAGTAAGTATCAAAACGCTCAGGCCACAGAGAAATGCCTTGAAACGAGTCGTCAGGACCCTCGTAAGGTTGTGATGTCACAACAATACAGTCACTGCAGTCAGCCACGACCCCCCCCAAGTCATGTGTTTCAGGCACAGAATGCCCACCCAAGTACAGGGACGCTCATCCACCCGCTCATTCTGTCTAAGTTATTCAACCGCTGTGCTTAGGAATACTGAAGGTTGTTCATTTGCCCCGGCGGTCCAAAGCTCCTGTGCTAGCGGTGTAAACACCGACACTCCCCCGTTGTGTTCCGAGCTCCCAGTCCGGGCAGAATCAGTTAAGCTAATAGGAACGCTAGCTACGCGGCTAACTGATGTAACTGCAGCTGTAGTTGGCAGCAGTTAGCAGTTACTTTGACTCCGATCAGGAAACTCCGTAAATCACGGCCCCCAGCGTCTATCGTTTTTCCAACCAAATTTTTGTCTCTGATACAGTGAATTCATCAAATTCAGAGTCTCATATCGCTATTTTCGGAGCTAAGTTAATGTAACTGTCATATGCCCACAGAGGCACTGGGTGCTGCCTATAGACTGTATGTAAAGATGGCCGACGCGTCTCCACTTCCTCCCACTGTACAAAAGTGAAGCCGAAATATCCCGGATACAAGATGTTTGGGCTTCACTTTTGGGGAGCTGGCATGTCATCCATCTTTCTATACGGTCTATGGTGCTGCCCCTCAGTAGGTTTCCGGACGTTGGTCAATCAGAAGAAAGTGGGATTTTAGGGAGGGCCTCCTAAAAGAGACAGGCTGCATAAAGGGCCAATATGACATAAATAAGGACTTTTCTAAACTATGAATGATGCAAAGCTACTGTATCCCAGAGTAAAAATATCGAGCCGGAAATGAGCACAATATGGGACCTTGAAATGAAATAAATCACAAATCATTTATATATTTTACAGAATATATGACATATGACTATTTCTCGGACTAATTATTCATTTATTGAACTATTTAGGGCTCCACGCATGTTAATCAAAGTATATGCGTCTTCAGCTGACTTCCCTCAGTTCTCCTTTGCTGTGAGAGTTGCCGGTCGAGGTGGTTCAGACACCTCGTACAGGTTTCTGTGGGTGTCCCTCTCTCTGGAGGTGTTCCGGGCCATGATCGACTGACCTCAGGGCAGACCGAGGGGAATGTTGAGGAGACTAACATTCGGGCAGCTTCGTGGTGCTGCTGCTTTGCTTTGTCTTAGGTCTGAAAGGATGTAAATGCTGTTGTGACTGTACTGATAACTCAGATTAATACGCTATATATTTTTTTTTCCTGACTAAACCCACATTGCACAGTAAAAAAAAGGGGATAAAGTGATGGAAGATAAAAAAAAATGGATGATTCCGTACAGAGGATGTAGTTAAAGTTAACAGCGTTCAGTGGGAAATGTGTATGCCTCTCCAGGCCCTGCTGTGTATTCCTCTGTCTGACATTCTGACACTGTGCGCTGCAGTTTAAGCAGAAACCGCGGAGCGCCCAGGGCAGCGCCTCAAAACACAAGGCACATAGCTTTGAGGAGTCACACGGCTGCCGCCAACCAAGCGTTCAAAAATAACAGAAGAAGACTCAGACTCAGTTCAAAAACAGATGCCATGTCAACACAGCCATATGCCTCCAAACCAGCTGATTAGCAGGCGATTCATACTGTAAAGCGGTCCACTGTTTCATGACATTTCCTGGAGCAGTTGTTATGTTTGTTTGTTTGTTTGTTTGTTTCATGATGCACATATGGCGGCGTGCCATGTGTTAATGAACATTTCTAGCTTCTGCATGAACTCCGCCTCTGCTTGCACAGTTGGGTCTTCTAGGAAAGGCTTTATTAAAAGGGTAATAGTGTAATATATAGTCAGACACTGATACAGACAAATATTTACATTCAAGAAGTCACAAAAAATGCACTTTTCATGTAGATATTAGTGAATCCCAAGATCAGAAATTCGTAGCGAGAGACTACAGAACCCACGGCAGCCACTGTGGGCCAGTCGCAGTACAAGCATGGGGCCCTTTAAACATTAGCACTGTCAATGAGGACGGATTTCACCAGTGACCAGACCTCCCTTGCCCGTCCATTCATGACTCCGTCTATGCAGTTTCCACTCTACTGGTTACGCAAAAACAAATAGTGTGCATCCCCAGTGCCTCAAACAAAGTGATGATTACATTGCGGCTTTGACATTTGAGGCAGCCCCTTGCCAAGTCGGCCTAAAACTCATCGCTCACCCCCCGTTCATTACCTCCCATAATGACCCTATTCAGAGACAGCAGGGCCCAGCCTCGGCCCAGGGACCCGGCAATAATCCCCTGCATTAATTAGATGACCCCTGGAGACGGCGGCTGCTGCATTGGTGGGCACGACAGGCTCTCTGCTTATTGTTTATGGCTGGCTGTAAAGTGCCAGCAGTGGGAGAGATGTGTGTGTGTGGGTGGGGGGGGATGAGGGAGAGGAGGAGAAGAAGAAGTGGGCGGGGGGGGGGGGGGGGGGGGCGGTGGTAGGGTGCTTGGCTGGGGGCCAATCAGACCAGAGTGAACGGCGGTGATGTAGAAACATCTTGTCTCTCTAGCACAGACATTTTGCTCTTTAAATGCAATACCTTCTCACGTTTTCATGTGGGTGGGGGGGGGGGCTAATTAGGGCATTACAGCATGACAAATGCAGGCTCTCACGACATCGACTCGACTGATTGACTCAGGCTTTGCCGACTCAACACATGCTGACTGCGGAAGCTTGACATTCATTGTCTGCATTAAGCAAACTTGAGTTCCTCCCAGCTCTGCGGGGCGTTTTAGCCTCTTTCAGCTCATGTTGCTAATCGCTTTGCCAGTTTGTGCACAGGGGGCTGCTTGCTAACGTCTTTGCGACGCAAACTTCATTAGGTGAGTTGTCAATATTGTGTTCACAGCTCGTTTCACCTCTCCCAATTGGCCAATAAATCTATCAACGCAGATTAAAGGACTACTTTTCCTCGCCCCGTGATTCAAGGTCAAATCAGTGCATCGAAACCTTTTAATTTGTATGTTTTGCTGAAATTGGCTTTATGTCCTCATTGCTTGGGATCCTACAGACACCGCTGCAGTGTGTTGAAAAAATATTTGCAAAGTCAACCTTTTTTTTTTCTTTTTGCGTGTCTCCTTTTAATATTTTTTCTCACTCATTGCTCCACCCTGTGCACAATAATCAGGTAAAGATCAAATGTGAAAAAAGAAATCACGCCAACTCTTCTTTATTTCCTGCAGTGTGAAATGGAAAATGGCAAGTAAATCTAAAAAGACAGTGTAATTGAGCGTCAGCTGCAGGAAACAACCACTCTGAACAATTCCGGATCTGAATAGTGCACATTTTAGATGGCAGTCGCTATCAACAGTGCTTTATTGTGTGTCCTCTGGTTTGATTTTCTGCGGCAGAACTCATCAATGCAACACTTATTTTTTATGCAGCCTATTGCCAGCACATAAATGTAGTCCTGATTCATCTTCTACTGGCCCTTCATGCAGCCCCCTCAGATCACCCTCTTGTCTGAAACAAGCCGTTTGAGCTCCTGTCTCTTTAAGGCCCCCCTCTCCCTAAAAGCCCACTTTCTTCTGATTGGCCGGCCAAGTTCCCGGAAGTCTTTGGAAGAACTTCCAAACGCAAACTGTAAACCTAACATTACTAAGCAACGTTGACATAAACATAAACATCCTGTCTGTGCCTGGAGCAGAGATACCATATAAGGATATCCGTTCTCGTCTGACATCAGATAGACCCGACGTTTGAAAAAACAGAAATGGAGCGTTCAGAGCAGTCTGCAGCCTGAGCTTTTGGCTCACAGGGATTACTGTTACATACGTTTGCCTCATTATTTGCATTGCATGTTAGTATGATGGATTAGTTGATTTTCAAATATGCTGTATGTGGCTGTCTGGAATGTAAAAAAACACATTCCTTAATAATCTAAATTTTGTAGTTGTTTCACGTGAAACACTGGTGTGGTCTTTCAAGGAAAAGAAAGAGGGGGGAAATGGATTAGAGCTATGGGGCTCCCATAAAAATAACGCTGAACTGATATGGAAAAACCAACATCTGATTATTTCTGTTTCTGGCCCTGAGATTTGGATTTGGAACCACCTCTAATACCTAACACGTCCTTGAAGAAAGGGATATGAGAGCGCAGAAAATGGTTATTGGCCTCGCTGACCGGCTTCAGTTGAGAAAAGTGCCCGGGGGAGGAGAAGGATTTGTAAAACATCCATAACCCTTGTGTTTTTGTGCACCCCCTTAAGCAAAGAATGCTAAAATGTTGGAAGAAAGATTACAAATACATTTTAGGATGAAATGTGATAACGCATAGAACTGAATGACGCCAGAACTGGGTTGATGATAGACAGGTTTTCCTGATGAGGATGGATGTGCAGTCGAGGGCCAAAATGTCAATATGGTAAATTGCTATATTTATATGCCGTTTTTATGCAAAGCCTTAAAGGCCGTATATGTTATTGCCAATGTGTGACATCACTTTAAAAATTAGGCCCACCCTCACTTTCTCCGTTGCCTACAACAGCCTGTGGACTGATCTCTATGTAAGGGACTCCATTTTCAGCCCAGTCCCCTAACGTCACCAAAACGACACTTAAGCGGACGAATTGCTAGCGATTTAACGTGGCAAGGCACGGAGCCAGAGTGTTTTCACATCAAACTCTGTGGACGGTGGGTTCATATTCCTACCAAAACTGAGTTTCGTGATTGTGGGAACTTACCAAGACGGTTTCGGCGAGTTTTACTTTGTTTCTGTCGTCGTTCGAATGAAGCTAGTCGTAGTCAGAAAAAACAGAAAACTTGAATTCAGAAGGTATACGGTTGTACGTGTCTGTTTAACAAGAGAAGTAGTTTCGCAAGTTTATTTATTAGACGGATAAAAGCTAAGAGGGCTCGCTGCTTGCGCTCAACTCCCAGCTGAAACTACTCCATATAGGCGAGGCGACAGCAATGTAATTACGTTTTTGCTTTTGCGTTCACATTTTAAACCATACCTGCACTTGCACGGTGTTCACTCCTTCATGCAACATTACAAGTGCTTCATTTGCTTCTCATTTAGTGATCATCAGAGTGGAACGCGGGGATTGACGGAGCTTCTCACGCGCACACACACACACACACCTGCTACTCCAACGTCCACGTAATTCACCACTTGTGCTAGCCATCAGCGCATTATCATGATGGGTGGCTAAGACTCATTGAGGCATTAATATGAAGCCGTGGTCTTGCGAAGCACTCGGTGACATTTGGTGGTGCGTCCCAACATAATTGGATGTACTCAGGATTCCCTCTTCACAGGCTAATAAAGCACCGAACAGATTTTTGACACATTTTATCATTACATTAAGTGTGTGTGTGTGTGTGTGTGTGTGTGTGGGGGGGGGGTGCTTTACGGTTGCTCCTCAGCACAGGCTAAAGCCATTAATTGTTCAAGGTTTCACCTTGCAGAAATGAAGTAGTGCAGGGTTTAATGGGCCTGGATCTGCAAATGTTACGGCAGCATAAAATTGGAACGTAATTATTTTGGCCCAATTAAAATATGATGGAATTATTCTGTTGAAAATTAGGCAGCGATGTTTGAGAGCCTGGAGAGGCGTACAGCTCTTTTTCAGAACTCGCTTGGTTCGGGGTTGAGGATTATAGTGTAAGACTGGACTAAAACCAAGGTGTGCGGTTAGGTTGGCCGTCTCAACCAAGGCTTTAGTGTCCACCAGTCCACCCTCTGGGGGGGGGGGGGGGGGGGGAGTATTCACTCTCATGTAAGGTATAGCACCCTGAATACAAAAGGTCAGTCCCTGAGGTATACAAGAATAAAACATATGAATATATAAGTATATTTATGTGTCTGTAACCTAGAAACCATTTCCAGATCACATGTGAAGTGTTGAAACACAGACCCACTGAACTGAATCCAAGGGTGTAGTTTTGGCCTTTATGATATCTGGGGGGGGGGGGGGGGGGGGTTTCCCCTCCACATTTCACCCTTCCACTCCTCATCATAGGAGCCCACTTTTTGCAAGAACAGACAGACCCGGTGACGCTGCGTGGCGTTAAAAACGACAAGGTCTTTTGAGATTGACTGAAATATTTGTAGTAGACGATTCAGTGGCACCTTATCATTGGCAGGGAGTTCGTGCCTTGTGAATTGGAAGCAAAATGAAATAATGGTTTTGGGCATGGTTTTTCAAGAATCAAGCAAAATAGAGTCCAAATAATCCCTAAAAAAAACATAGAGCTAAAATATGGCTGACATGAAGTCAGAGAGGAACCAGAAACATGCAAGCAAATCTCTCCTTACTGCTGGTCAAAGAAATGTATCCGGAGGTAAGAGAGAATCTGTTTACAGGAGTTCATCTCATTTTGCTGCTCACTATTTTTCTTCACCTGGTCATGTATTTTAAAGTGGTCCAAAGTCGTTTTTTGTATGTTGACAAAGTAAGACCAGTATCACGCCAAAATGTATTAGGAAACAATCAAACTTTAGTTCCAACAAACTTTTGGGTTCACCAAACTGTTTACGTCTGTTATTTGCTGTGTTGTTATAAAATCGTCACATTAAACATGGACGTTTTGTTCAGTCTAGTGTGTGCTCGGTACCATGAATCATTACAAGAGCCGTTAACAGTGCAGGACATTGTTATCACAGCCGGAGGGTCGGACCTGATCACCCTTGCTAGAGGCTGAAAGATAAACAGGTGGGCGGTTATTTTAGGAGGACTCAAGTCAAATCGGGAGGATTTAGAGCATAAACGTGAGTGCATAACGCCACATACATGTGCCACAGTATGAGGACCAGACACCTCGGGCCCACCTTATCTGAAAACGACTTCCATTCCATAGATCCAGCCTTGTAGCGCCAATGGCACACGGCCATCAGGATAGCAATGATCAATTCAGCAGCCTAACCCGATGCTGCTTGGAGATGGCTTATTGATGTCCTCGCATCGCGCGTAGCAGAGACAGTGCTGCTGGTGATTTAATGACAGATTGACTCGCAGGTTGAGGCTGGACCCTTTCAGAATGCTAAGTGGCGCAGTTAACCTTTTCACGGCTGAGTTTCACTCTTTTTTTTCCCTTTTCTTTTTTCTTTTGTCTTCCCCCACGCGCAAAATCCTTCAAATAAACCTCTGGACTTCCAGAGGCAAAGATTCTGCGTTAATGAAACAAAGCACTTTCCAAGGAGCACGGCAAACAGGAACGGAAAGGCGGTAGATGATTCAGGGAAGAAAGTCACTTACGGTAATTGCAGCATGAAGGAATCAACAGACGCCGGACTGGAATATCTCATGTAATTCACAGCTGGGTAGGTTGCTATTTGCTTAACTGCAATATTCAGTTATTGTCCTCCGCTGTTTTAAGGTGAGTCACCGACCGGTGTCACCAATCATCCCCGCGTGCCCACACAGAGCACAGACACACATGCGCTCCTCAGCCTTGGATGTCGGAAGTTCCGGGGGCCTGTTGTTTTAAAGTCAGCGCTGTGCTCCGTGTGCTTATCATTTGTGCCATCTTGCCTGGGCTGTCCTCCCTCTAGTTTTTTTTTTTTTTGCCAGCGTTCAATCTGAGAGCAAGGTCCCAATCTGAAATCTTGCAGGGCATAATTACCACGGTCACCACAACAATCAGTTCCAGACGCAGTTGCTGGGAACATTGTTGGACTGTGTCACTGTGTGTAGGTGTGTGCTGATCAGTCTTCAAGGAGATAATGCTGCCTCTTGGTTACACTTTCTTTTTCTTTTTTCTTTTAAACAAAGCGACGAGTTTATATTAAATGTTCCGTCACATTACTCCACACGACTGCTTTAGGAAACCATTCCAGCGTTTTTTGCACCTTGCAGTCTTGGTAGTACTGAAATATTTATTCAACATATCACATAAACTGCTGTTATCTACAGTATGCTCTAGTGTTTTTTATTGAACTTGCACAACCTCACGTCATTTTCACGAATGTAGTTCGGAAACGTTTTTTGAAATGAACCGAGAGGAGTAAACGGAGTCATATGCATTGAAAGGTAGCTACATGGACCCACGTGGGAAAAACGCTGTGTCCAAGGTTTGGTTAGGTTTTAGGCACAAAAACAGCTAGGTTAGGTTTAGGGAAACGTCACGGTTTGGCTTAAAATAAGTGCATTGTTAAGGCTAACTGAGCGTCATCGTCATGGTTATGTTGACTTTCAGTTCAAAATAGGGAAATCGAGCGGCAACCTCCTCCGTCTGTGGACTGTGTGCTCCTGTCATGATCACTACAGCCACTAGAGGGCGCTGTCGCTTGCTGAAAAGGCCAATGCTGTCGTTTTCCTTGGAATGACAGTCTCCGTGTCACTCACGAGATAGTCTCGCATTGGCAAGACCTATCTCCACACTTCGGGAGAAAGGGTCAAGGTCTGGTTTCTGGCTCTCTGGCTAAGAATTATCATTCTGCGATAGAGGGGGAAAATGCTTTGTCTTGTTTGCACCAATCACAATCGTCTTGGACGGAACTAAGCCTAGGATGCAGCGACGGTGCCTTTGCAAAATGGTAACGCGCAGACAACGGAAGGGGAGGAGAATGCCGACTGAAATAGTCGGCCAATGGCGGACTTATCCCAACAGCCTACATCCGGTGAGTCAGACTACTCTGACTACATGTAACCATGGTTACCAAATTATCTTGTATCTCACAAAATGTATATATGCGGCTTATACAGATCACTAAGATCACCTTCGTGGCAATCACTATCAGCAGGTGGATTTAGTAGTAGTTTAGCTTTTGAATCCATGCTAAATGCACATTATGTACCATCATAAAATCCTGTGGTGGGTCAGTTTTCCTCTCACACCACAAACAAAGTGTACCAGAGTCCGCTAGGGACCGGACAAAGGTGGTCTCAGCCCCGTTGTTTGGTCCACACCGGGATCGGATTGACAACCTTCACATCAGCCTGAATGACCTGAACTGAACAAGGCAAACACACCCGATTTAGTCTGGACCGAGCCAAACTGGTTAGGTGTGAAAGCACCCGTGACCATCCGCCACAGGAAACATGACTTCATGATGTCATTCATGGCATTCAGCCTTGAGCAGCAAAAATGTAGGCTAAATGTAGACTCGAACCCAGAACCTTTTTGAGAACCTGTTTTACGAACAACTGCACCGCTATGAGTGTTAAAATCTCCCAAGAAATGTATTACATTTACTTAGGTTACGTCTTCATGTTTGGAAACTAATTGTCAATTGTCCAGAAACATTCCAGCTACCCACAGTACACAGTGAAAGACCAAGATCATTACTCATTACTGAGTATTATTTGCTGACTGAAATAGTGACTGAACACAGCCGTCGTTTGTACATTACAGCGAGTCCTCATTACTCCATACAGACAAAATACAAGTTGTGACAAATCCTGCTACGTCTACTTCAGATTCAAAACAATCAATTTGATATTCAATCTTGATCAAGACGTGTGTCTCAGTATGTCTCATACTCACATCAGATTTCAGACAGTCCTGCTGGATGTGCTTGGGTGTTGGCGGAGTACAGTTTTATTTGTTTGTAGGTGCACTAACTCATTCTCAGCGATTCAGAATTGAATTCATATTTTGTAGCTTTCTCCAACTTCAACTTGTTTCCTAATTCCGCGTATGGCATCAGTCTTAACGCGGGGATCGTTTGAGTTATTGGACTCAAACAAATCCCTATGTCATATTGGACGATTCTGTGAAACCCATCAGACATTGGGCCTGCACGAAGGTCGCTACATGCTCATCCACCACCCCAACCTCCCCACCCTTACTTTCCACCTCACTAAATAAAGGAAACACTACTTCCTGCATTGGCACTAGGTGTTGAGATAAAGCAATCCTCCAATAGGGGTGTATATCCTAGCACCTAGCATCCTTTTACTTGAGGGACCCCTATTTTACCATTATATATACACTGACGACCCCCACCCAAATGCATGTATGTTATACTTATACAGTGGGGTCCAAAAGTCGGAGACCACATTGAATATCTCGAATATTTTCTCGTAAACCTGGAAATAATCACAAAGTCAGAGGATTCAGAAACATATAGAAACACAAGACGTTATGGCGTGTAAAATGAAGAAGAAATATTTTGATTCTGCACCATTTTTAGGTCAGCAATCAAATTTAAGCAAATTTGTGGCATCGACCAACTTAACTCCTTCGTACAAAAGGTCGGATTTCTTTGAGTTGTATCCCTTCCAATCGAAGTATGCGTTCAGATGACACTCAGGTGGACTTGATCTACTCATCGGAGGCTCGTTCAATTAACTCAGCTTGCAGCCAGTGTTCACTTTGCAGAAACGGGATCAGTTTATCCACAGCAGGCAGATTAAAAGTGACCACACCATCAGAAGATCAATACATCAAGCTTAGTTCCCTGATAGATAAAAAAAAACTTAATCACAGGAACAGAATTTTCTAAATAAAGAACCTAAGACTCCAATCAGCAAAAGTACTGTCAAAAGAGGGCTGTCTTGTAGTGGTCTCAGAGGACGAGTAGCAGTTTCTAAACCACTTCTCAGAGGGGGAAACAAGGCCAAACGCTTGGCGTGGGCTAAGAAATACGAGCATTTTACTGTGGATGACGAAAAGTCCTATTTACTGATGAATCCAATTTTGAGGTTCATGGCAGTAACAGAGGGGTGTATGTCAGGAGACAAGCAGGAGAGAGAATGATCCCACAGTGTATCAAACCAACAGTGAAACCTGGTGGTGGAAATATTCAAGTCTGGGGAGGGGGGGGTTTGCCTACTTTGGAGTTGTGGATACCTGTAACGAATCAACTACACCCTGACCAAGGAGGAATACCACCCCATTCTTCAAAGATATGCTGTACCCTCTGGTTTGCATCTTTGTGGGGAGGGATTCATACTGCAGCAGGATAAGGATCCCAAACACACCTCAAAACTTTGCAAGAACTACTTAAAGACCAAAGAAAGCTGACTGTCATGGACTTTCCTCCACAGTCACCTCACCTCCACCCTCAACTATTTATGGGAGCACTTGAGTACTCAGAAAGCCAAGCATTCTGTGACATCACAATGACAGCCCTTTGGAACATTCTCAAATCCTGCCGGGTCATCAGGTTTTGCACAAACCCGTGGAGTCCATGCCAGCTCGAGTGCACGCCGTCATTAAAGCAAAATCGGGTGTTGTGAATGAGACCAGATCTGTAAAGCGCTTTGGGAACAGTTATGGTTGAAGAGCGTTGTGAAGTCCATTTACCATTTACTAAGTCCATTAGAGGCCTCAAAAGTGTAGTGTTAAGTGAAAGGCACTGGTCAGCGGCAGGTTCAGAGCTTTCTTACCGCTCTTTAATTAACAAGTGGTTGTATCATTTTTTTTGGGTGAGGGGGGTTAACCAGTGAGTGTATAATGGTCCTTTAAGTCCTCAGCCACTAGTTCCTGAGGAGAAGACTTCAACGACCTGATACTTAATGTGGGAAAATAGTGTGAATCTGTCTTCAGGCCTCTTTTACATTACAGAGAATCCTTTAGCTTTAATGGACAGCAGGGGAGGCAGTGCGCTCAGCGTGTACTGCCGACAGTCTCCAACTTGTTTATCTGAAACTGTGATAGATGGGCTGAGGAAATTTCCTCCCCCTTGTGTAGCTGCAATCAGTCTCCCCATCACTACCGATAACACAGCATGCCAAAAACACAACCTCACAATAGCAGCAGGTCCTCACAACAAACCGGGTTAATGATGCAGGAGGACTGCCTGTCACCCTCTGGACTCACACAGGTCCAGCCTCGTGTTTGTCTGTCTATCACAAGAATTTGGTTCTCTACCCCTGTTAAGTCTGCTGGCCTGATACCTGACAGGAGCGAGCATTAGAGCTGGGTTGCCAGAGAGGAACTTTTCTACTTTACTTTCCCGCTTTTCAGCTCACGCTCACTCAATGAAGTGAGGAAACACGACTAATGCCGATGCCTCCGTGAGTGGGACGATGTGAAATCATATGCTAATGACAGCGCTCTCTCTCCTCCGCCGTCACCAGAACTACCAGGTGAGGGGAACAACTTTTGACGGAACAGTGTTCACCCCTCCAGTGGAGCTCAAACACTCGGAGAATCTGTGGCAAGCAGCACTGACTCTGGTTCTGGAGGCTGGAGGTACAACTAAACCCTCTGAGGCGCGTTACGTTTTGTTTTAATTTGGCACCCACCTATACCTGCCACCAAATAAAAGCCATTTTGTGCCTCGCATGACTGCTGCTTGAGCAGAAGCACTTACGCAAACATATGATTTCATACATTTTACAAATGATAAGGGCAGACATCCAGAGATTAAGTACATTAGGCGTTTTTGTTTTATATATATTTGTATATTTGAGTGTGTACAGATTTTTGAGCATGCCGTAACCCTTCAAATGTATATACTTTTCTTTAGACTGGACTGTCTGGTTTCATTCTGTTTTCCAATTGCGAGCCAACATGCTCGCAACGACGCAGCCCTGTTTTGCTTGTTTAATGTGCTCTTTATTATTTCCAGACAATCGTTTAGTCCCAATTCGTCTTGGTACACTATTACATTTTGCAGAGAGACAATAAACGGGTTTGAGGTTTCACACTTAAATTTACCTTGTCATTTTCTTTACCTTATTCGCTTCATCGTGCAGGCCCATTTAAATGCTGCAACCACTTTTAATAAGGCGGCCTTTGATTTATGCGTTTAAACTAATGGTTAATAAATCATTTACTAAGGCTTGACAGATCTGTTATAAGCAATTAATAGGGACCAGGTTGTGAAAAATCCCTTTGGTTGGTGTTTATCCTCCAGCAGGACAACTTGCTTTGTCTGTACAACTCAATCAGGGAGACGCCTCCAATCGACTGTTTGACCTTCAGCAAAAGAGCTGCAAAGCATCTGGACCAAAATGTATTTATGAACAACTTATTAACAGTTACTTCATGAATGACTTACTACTATTTAGAAGTGCAGACTTGACGGCTTATTAGACTTGACAGCTTATTAGAAACATTGTTAATGACCATCAACAACATAAGAGAACTGTCAAATTTTATGCACACACATTAATATACATACATATATATAGCTGTCATTGAAATATTGAAACTCACTTGTCCACTTTTTTCTTAATCCCCCTCTCTCCAAAAGAGGCAACAATTAATCTCCACTGGCTCAAAAATACATTATATTTCATTTGACTACATCCTCCCGTGTTCTCGCTACGTATTGCTCCATATTATTTCATTAAACACACACAGAGCCGAGGCCTTGGGTGAACAGCATCGAACTGTCAAAAAATATAGTGGGCTTGCTGAAATCCACCACGGCGAGGCAGGTAATTAGCATTGACTAAGAAATTGTGTCATGATTTTCATGCTGCTATTAATTACCTCATCACATGCATTGGCCGGGGGAAACATAATGCCTGAATGTATCCCCCCCTTTACTTTGCGGAAGAGATTATTTATCATCATGCATTGTAATTATACCTGGGGCTTGGCGCATTCAAATGGATTTGCTGCGGAGCTGATAGCATAAATGTTTGATGAGATGTTTTCGTTGATGTGTGAGTGGCTTTGCATTATGGCCAAAGAGAGGCTTACAGGTTTCCCTCATCACCGATAGCGGTTGCACTCAGTCACAGTTGATAAGATCAAGGACTGGGGGAGAGGGGCTTTTCGCAATGTACTGATTCCGTACAAATATCTCATTTGTTAAAGGTCAGCTGTGTGAAAGTGAAAGTTGAGAGCAATTACTGTCCACAACCCTGCATTCAATCAAATGGCCCTCATTAATGTGCAGCCCTGTGTCAGAAAACAGTGTGCCCTTCTGCGTCCTGAGACTTGTCTCAAGTCATGTCAATTTCATTCATGTAGGCCAAATCACAAATATGCCACCTGTGGGAGGTCGTGGGTCCATCGTTTTTACAACACAGGTGTTAGGACGAATATAGGAAGTCCAGGTACGTGTTCCGAAGAGCTAAGTGACAATACAGGGACAAAGTGGAGTCCGACAAGGCTTCAACACCAGACACGACCAACAGAAATGCAATAAGTGTTGTAAATATAGGATGGAGACTGGCAGCAGTAGCATAATTACAATATAGAAGAACATAAGGACATTGGGTGTACTGCAAAAACCACTCATATGAATAGATTTGTTCTTAAGTGGCTCAATTTTCTCTTAGCTACAAATTAAATTGACAAGCGGTCCAGTACAGCCGCCTCAGGATCTTTATGCAAGTCGCTGTCCTTGAGGCCATCGTCCTTCATAACAATCAACAGTATAACATCACCTACAATGGACCTCTGTGACTGTCACATCCCCTTTGACCATCTAAGTCATGGACCAGATTTAGTAACATATTCAATTTTTTTCGGGTCCCAACAGCAGAACTGAAAGCTCTGCTCATTTTGTGAACTGGTAGTATAGTTTATAGTAATTTGGGGCAGGGGATTCTCGAATGCAAACCTACCTACGTGCAGGTGGTCAATTTAATCCAGCAGTTTACACTTTTGTGCAGTTTTTTTTTTGGCTGCAGGGTTTGCTGAATCTGCCTGGGAACACTCGTATGAGCATGTCTCACCAAAAACAGTACGAGAGGTTTAGGATATAGTGTACAAAAGTGTTCTTGCATGAGGCCTCTTGTTAGGCAAACATACATGGAGAACGTCAGAGGAAACGTCAGGCACACACTGGACCACAAAACCTCCTCTGTGCCGCGGAGACCTGGAAATAGGACAAACGCATGCAAGAGACACGACACTCGGATACCCTCCAGACAGAGGGAGAGCATCGAGAGCATCAAGCACTTGGCTATGAACAGCTATGAACAAAGACGGAGCCAACACAGGCCGAGTCTCCCATTTTCAACTGGTTCTAACAACATTGTGCTCATTGATTGCAGACACATGGAAAATCTCCACAATGGCAAGAAAATGAAAAGAAAGGGCAAACAACAGTCTAGCCAGATTATCTAAACCACTTTATTGGTGCAAACCTGAAATCTTGCTAGTAATCCCTTTATTGTACAGGAAAACTGTGTGTGCACATGGTAAGTACTGTGGGTGACAGTTGATGCAGGAAGTTGGTCTGTAAACTTTACCACGGACAGTTTGGGCACAAATTTTAAGGTTTATCTCTGTTTCTTAGCGGGCTTGTCCCTGTGTTCCTGGCGTCCTATGTTCCCAGCATGTGTGTTTCTTGATATAAACTAACGTTGTAAGCAATTGGTAAAGGTTTGCAGCCCAAATTGCAAAAGACCGATTGGAGATGGACGCTTCAAATGCAGTTTGAATGGTAAAAAAATCTGTTCAGCCACTGCGGAGATATTAATGTCTAAAGTCAAGAAAACTGTCTTCAAGCTGGAGGTGGGTGATTTCAACATACTGACCCAGGGAACAATTGAGACATTGAACAATTGACCGAGGGAAAAACCTTTGCTGACAAAATGAAACCCCTTGAAATGTCTCCTGAATGTGTCATATCATGTTAAGAGGCTATGGAGCTGGGGAACATAGAACCCTGGGAACATAGATACGCTCCATTCTTCGCCAGTCTTGACTTCTTTTTAGCCATGTCCATAGAACCGTGGGAACGTAGATACACTTCCTTCTTAGCCAGTCTTGACTTCTTTTTAGCCATGTCCATAGAACCCTGAGAGCATAGATACGCTCCCTTCTTAGCTAGTCTTGACTTCTTTTTAGCCATGTCCATAGAACCCTGGGAATGTAGATACGCTCCCTTCTTAGCCAGTCTTGACTTCTTTTTAGCCATGTCCATAGAACCCTGGGAACATAGATACGCTTCCTTCTTAGCCAGTCTTGACTCCTTTTTCAAGTAGTACTGTGGGACATCATCATCCAAAAACCATAATATTTAACAGAGTGGGACACGATATTTCAGGATTACAAAACACGTCCAAGGAGGCCCATGAATTTTTCATGCAACGTTCTGGGGTCCTTTTATACCTAAACGCATTTCTCCGAGCACACAAGCCTTGCTCCCCTGATAATAATGATGGCCCACGTGATCATTTATCAGTGACTGCTTGGCAGCTTAGCCATAGATCTCAGGAAACATTCTGCATGCAATAAAAACCTCTTATTGTTAAGGTCATCCCACTTTGCTGCCACACTGATTGTGCAAAGCCATGCAAACGTGCACTTGACAGAAAAGGTATGTTCAAGCATATCTTACTTAAAGTCAGACAAAAGGGTTTGCGGCACTACAGCATTCATTGGGGTGGATGGTAAGTGCTAGAAGCCCAGTGTGAATGAAATTGTCAGTCAGTGCCCTTATTGTATGAAATGACAGGCGTAGTGTTGCTCAGTTAAATGAGAAGGGTTAGCTAATCCAGCGTTCTGTCTATGAGTGTAGTAAAGGTGGTGGAATTTAAATCAAAACTGAGCATTACAGTTTGGGTTCCAGTTCTTTCTCGACTCTCTGAGAAAAAGTGCACCAGTTACCATTTCAACCAAGAATTTTCCTTATGTAGTTTTCTTTCCTTACAAGGTCTCTCTGTGTTATTTGCACAAACATTCCATCGGAAATTTGCTTTCGGAGTCCCAAATGGAGCTTTGCAAATTCTGGGTTGGTCTGCAAAAAGGCATGATTGTTGGACTGGCTGCTTTCTGGCCAAAATCAAAGCTACACTAATCCATATTTTAATATTGTTTATATATATGCGTCATTTGTAGTGACGAACACACATCGAATTATCACTCAACCCCCCCACCCCACCCCACCCCATGAAACCTTTTATTGCTTTTTCAGTTCATTGTCTTGGTTTTACAGCCCACAACTTTACTGTTTACTGTCCAGTGTCACTGCTCTCATCAGCCTGCCTTCCAGCAGCAGCAGCAGCTGTTTTCAGGGAAAAGCTCCACCCGCTGCACACCACCTGCTCAGCAGCAAAGAGCAGACAGACACAGTTTAGAGACTAGCTGCTGAAAATAGCGGAGCGTTGGGCGACTAAAGAGCCCGATATTTTTCCTTGAGCAAAAAAAAAAAGGAGAGTGAATATTCACTGACTTACATTCATCAGGTGGACGGAGACGTGACTCCAAATGAATGATGACGTCGCTCTGTGTCTGACGGATGTGTAAATAAGCAGCTAGTTGCCAAACACGTCCGCCATGACAACTTTGTGTAAGCCGGTAATGTCGTGATTTCAGCTTGTTCCGCTGCCCCCAAGTGGACAAAAAGACGCTGCTTTAAGTATTACACCGGCTTCAGTTGCTGCACCCTGGACATGCCTTGCACCAAATGTGTGTTTTTTTTCCCCTTTAATTTATTGACTCAGTATTTTTAAGATATTCACGTTCCCACATCTAATCAGACGTTGTACTTGTTTAAGTTTGGTTTTCGACCACTTCATGTGGAAATACCCACTGAGGGCCGCAGTAGAGCAATTAAACCGATGGAGTCACGTGCCTACCCCTGTCAAAGTGAACCCTACCAACATCCGGTTTGCACAGGAGACTGGTATTGACTGGTCAGCTAAGTTGAGATTTGTTATCACAGGAGCCCCACAGCTTTGAGAACAGTGATACGCACCAGCAGACTGATTGGTGGTTTTAAAGAGGAGCTATTATGCTTTTCCTTATTTTCTGTCACAATGTCGGATATTCATACTAAACGTCGCCAAAGTTGCCAAATAATGAGGTGAACGTATGTAAAAGTAATCCCTGTGAGCCAAAAGCTCAGGCTGCTCTGAATGCTCCGTTTCAGTTTTTTCAACTGCTGGGTCTATCTGATGTCAGACGGGCACGGATGTCCTTATATGGCATCTCTGCTCCAGGCACAGACCGGATGTTTTTGTTTACGTTGCTTAGTAACGTTAGGTTTACAGTTTGCCTTTGGAAATTCTTCCAAAGACTTCTGGGAACTTGGCCGGCCAATCAGAAGAAAGTGGGCTTTTAGGGGGCGGGGGGGCCTTAAAGAGACAGGAGCTCAAACTTGCTTGTTTCAGACAGAGGGTGATCTGAGGGGGCTGCATGAAGGGCCAGTTTAAGATAAATTGGGACTTTTTTTGATCTGTGAATCATGCAAAGCTGCTCCAGTGGAATCACAAAATGAAAATATCAAGCTGGAAGTGAGCATAACAGGTCCCCTTTAAGCCCTTGTTAAAGGAATAGTCTACTGAAATCTAGAGCATCAAACACTCGTTCCCTGTAGGCTTGAAAGGCGGTTCTAAAAGGTTTGTAGCGCTGCGCATTGCCCGTGGATCTACCAGCATCGGAGCATGTATAGTGAGGCAGGTGGTAGGAATACAAAGCTGTCAAAATGAAGCCACCCTTATGACCTATGACATCTCAGTGTTCTTTGTTCCACTAAAGAGATAATAAGGTCTTGTGGATGAGTCTGGGGATATTCTATATTTTCTCCTGTCAACAAATCCCACCAAGCAGTGAATGCATCTACTAACAAGTATTGTGTATGTGTGTGTGTGTGTGTGTGTGTGTGTGTGTGTGTGTAACAGCCTGATGTATCATCTTCCTCTGTGCCATAGAGCTCCAAAAAACATGTCAATGAGCCACTGTTTCTTCATTACCATGAACACACACACACACACACACACACACACACACACACAGACACACACACACTGTAGTTTATTTTGACTCAATCCCACATAATGCTGCCCCAAATATTCACTAGTGCGCCAAATGTGGATTAATCCGCCTCTGAAAATAGTCCCCAACAAGTGCTACTATTTCGTCCTGTTTGAGTGGCATTTGATAAAAACTGCAGTGAGCAAGCTGTTTTAGGAAATGACTGAAACTTAACCCCCCCCCCCCCCCCCCCAAAAAAAAACCCTTTATATTTGTGATTTGCATCTGCAGCAAGTGTGCTTTGTGCTGTGTTGCTTTGATTGACAGGTGTCAGCCTGGTGGTTGTTCATGTCAACCCAGACTCGCCCTCCCTCCACAAGCCTGTGGGTGAAGTCATGTGGAACCGTAGACATGGTCTCCCACAGTCTAAGGTTGTGCATATCTTGACTAAAGCCAACCCTGACCTTTGACCTGACGGTTTAAGAAAAAATAAAATGGTATTTCCCCACTGGGACCAATGAAGTACAACATGCCATTAAAAGTTCATTTTTCTTTACCTTGTATTACACACACACATACACAGAGAGAGACTCAGCTCAACTAGTTCTTTCATAAATGACATTCTCCCTGCATCAAAGGTATAAAAAAGTACACTGCACCTCTCACACTGCTCAAACACCAAAGCTGCATCATTCTGACATCAGGCTGCTTCAGGAAGGATGTGACACTGTGCTGTGAGGTTGATGATGATAAGAAGAACTGAAAACCATCCACCTTAAAAAAAAAAAAAAGAGAGAGAGAGAGAGAGAGAGAAAGATTAGAGCAGTGAAGCACAAAATAAGCAGCCCAGGTAAATTCTGACGAACTCTGCTTTTCATTTTTTAAAATTTGTGTGTCGTATGCCTTCCCCGCGTGCCACAGTTGTTGCTCTCCCTGCGCACTGCTACTACCACGCTGCCTACTGGGGGCTTGTTGTTGGTTGCTAGTTGTTATCCACGAGCAGATATTATAACCATGAAACCTTGGGAAGCCAGATAACGAGAGAGACGAGACAGTTTCGCCAGAAAGCATCGTCATTGTGGCAGTCGCATTAATGAACGTTACTGAACGCGAAGGCAATTAATTACTGCTTGCATCATCACCCCGGAAAGAAAGTGTTTAATTATTTTTTGATGCACTCTGTCGCACTCAGCGAGCCTCGTGGAGTGTGCTCAGGCTGACAAAATGGATGCTGGCAGGGAACCAGCTAAACTGTGGTTTCACTGCCTTAATGGCTATTGTACTGGCAGGGCAGATGGTATTTCGTGACAGTGGAGATGCACTGTGGTCTGCTGCAGCAGAGGTGACACTGCTTCTTTTTTGTCCTTTTTTTTTTTTTTTGTCTCCCCCGAATGATCGATGTCTGCAGTCGCTGAAACCGACACACCGAGAACACATAGCAGTGTAGAATAAGGGATGTTCCTTCCTCCGACAGTTTAAAAAACTGGTAAAAAAAAAAACCAACAACAACAACAAAAAAAGACAGCGGTCCAGATCTACTTCCCAGAATGCACACAGAATGTCTGCAGAATGCTTTGTTCATTCAGCTTAATTGGTCGGCTACATTGTCTGGGCATTTTATTTTGCGCCACGAAGGTCAACGAGGTCGAAGCCCCCCCCCCCCCCCCCCCACACACACACACACTGACAGGAAAAGAAACTCTGGTGGGGGTTAATGCTGAGTCCCTTTATTTGCCTTTTGTTGGGCAAATTTAAACACCTTGCCTTTTTTTTTGGTTAGTTAAATTTGTTAATGTAGAATGTTAAAAAATAATGCAAAACACAGAGTCCCCCCCACCACCACAGTCAATCACAGCTGTCAATCATGACGTCTCACCCCCGTTTTTATAGCATCAAACGACGAATTAAAACAAAACTTAGCAGAAAAAATAAACACAAACAGACATCTTTGGGAATTTTTTTTTAGTTTGGACCATGTCCCACCCACTAACATGGAGGGGGGCGGGGCTGATGACCTATACTGCAGCCAGCCACCGGGGTGGGAGTGGGGGGGCAATCGAGATGTTTTAGCTTCGCTTTCAGGGAGCTGCCGTGTCGTCTACCGTCATAAACAGCGCAGGTATCGACACGCCGCTACTTCCGCCTTTTTGCTCGTGACACCAGGAAGTCATCACTTCACACAGCTGCTAAAGGACTTCTTCTAGTTAGAAGACCAAAACAAAGAGAGCAGAAAGAGAGAGAGAAAACAGGACTGAAGCAGGAACAGTCGCCAAATCCTGATATTTACCTGGAACACAGTGGCTCTGGTCCGGCGTTACGGTCTGTTTGCTCACCACCCAACACCGAGTCAATCCGTTGATCAAACAAGCACACAATGCTGCGTCGGAGTGCTGGGAAGACATGTGGCTGTTTCTTTGTCTGTCAAGAATTTCCCACCAGATCAAGAAACACTTTTATTTTGCATGATAACATCTAGAAGAACGTAGCTGCTACCGTTCAAAAACACTCCGAAACCTGGCCTGGTCTGAACTTTTGAACTTTCTTCCACTTGGTTTTTTTGTTTGTTGTTGTTTTCCTGAGGAATACCATGAGATATTGCTTATCTCTCATTTCATTCGGGCTGTTTTTGACTGCATGCAGGATTTCTATAAAAAGAAGAAAAATAAATAAATAAAAGAGTCAATCTTAAAAGTGGTAAGATTGTAAGAGATATTTTGATGGCTGAAAGTGTGAACTCGACTTACAAATATTACAGAGTATTTTAGAGTATTACATCCCACGGACATCTTTAAAGAGGAAGATACATCACGTGCCCTGCTGTTTCTGTTGCCGTGACGCGTCCCCGCCCTCGCCCTCGGGTGGCCTGCTGGACATCATTGCACTGGACTCAGGGGGCATCCCGTCCCAGTGGCCCGTCACACCACCCAACAAAATATCGTCGACCGTCCAAGTCGGATCACAGCAAAGCTCCCCGGAGACGAACGTTATGGACCTCGCTGCGGAAACGCACAAATTATTCCAATCAAAGTATGGACCGTGAACAGGGACATAGAACACATTGAATAAAAGTAGCACTAGAGGAAGTGTATACACACACACACACACACACACACACATACATACAAATATGTACAATATACGTCATATCAGTGTAATGTAACTGCTTTAAATTGCAAATAGAAAGACTTGGTTATAAAGGGGACGAAGACTTGACTAAAGATTTAAGGGGGGGGGGTGTTAATAGATGAAGTGATGGGCTGTAATAAGGTGGTTTTAATGGAGTTTGAGGTAAAAACAACAACAACAAAAAAGAAAAACTTAAAATTGACCAATTTATACCTTTAAATGCTTTTCATTGTTCACTTATGGTGGAAATTCAGATGTTGCCACTGCATAAGTCTGTAAATCTATTTGCCTTAATCCCTTCTTAACACCTTAAATTTACCATTCACTGACAGCAATCAAATTTCAAGTTGAAGGGAGGGGCGTGAGCCCTTGAGGGATTTTTGAAGTGAAGTATTTTGTAGGAGTTTTGAGCCTTATATAGCCTTCAATAACACCTTGAATTTAGCATTAATATTTGATATTTAATAATTGATCAGGAAAGCCTTTTGACATGGAAGGGTTTTTTTCTTTTAGTTGTTTTGTTTTGTTTTCAAATCAATGGACAAATATAAATACTGTGAAAGCATCAGAACGCCCAGTCCGTGGAGAAATGTGCACAGCCCCGTATTCAGACACTGCGCCCTTAAAACGAGCCGCGGCGGGACCTCCATAAGGTTGTGATGTCACAACTATACAGTCACCGCACTCAGCCCCCCCCCCCCCAGCAGGTCATCTGCTCCAATCACAGCACCACCCACCAGGTACAGGGCCCGCTCAGTCTGTCTACGTTATTGGAGCGCTCTGCTCAGGAACTACTCTTCAGGCTTTTGGAGGTTGTTCAGTTTGTCTCAAATGGCTTGTTTCAGACAGAGGGGGGGACTGAGGGGCTGCAGAAAGGGCCAGGAGAAGATACATAAGGACTTTTTTTGAACTGTGAATCATGCAAAGCTGCTCTAGTGGGTCCCAGAATAAAAATACAGAGCTGGAAATGAGCACAACATGGGGCCTTTAATGAGTCCAGCTGGTGGGAACCTTTCAAAATAAAGGTCGCAAACAGCCTCTACCCAAATACTGAAAAACAATTACTGATTGATACTAATGATATTCCAGAAGGATCTCTTCTATATTAATTACTCAGGAGGTGCTGTGCTTGGCGTGGTCCGCAACCCCCCGTTTGCGCCCATCTGATGCTACAATACTGTTTTACAGCCTCTTAGGCTGTCAGAGTTGGACACACCCACACATCCCATGTGCTGTATGTTTGTGTATGTTTATGGAACTGAGAAACAAACATCAAACTTCACTCATTGCGCAACACATTACACCCCCCCACCCCCACCACCACCACCACAATCACTCTCACACACACACACACACACACACACACACGAAGATGCAATAATCTGCGCTTGACGCCCGAAACTCGCAGCGGCGCATTTTCAAATCGAGCGGTCAAGGTGACAGTAAGTAAGAGAGGAGGGGGGGTGGGGGTGGGGAGGAGGAGGGAGGCCGACTGAGAGCTGGATTTCGCAGAGAGGTGTGGAGTGCGCGGATGCCACGGCGATCCACTCGACTGACGTCTTCTCCGGCAGCAGCGCACACGGAGGGACCGCAGCCCGGTTATTCCACAGACTTCGAGCAACACCCACCAGGCAGTCGCCGGCCGGTCTCTCGCCGCGGAACGGAGACGCGAGAAGGGGGGGGGAATTAAAAAAAAAAAAAATATATATATATATATTTATATATATTTATATATAAAAAGAACTTCCAAGAGACGACAGGCTGTAGTTTTGCAGCAGCATGCTCCACCTTCGGCAATCTCGCGCTCTTGAACGCACTCGCCCAGCAGCTGTTTGATATATATATTTTTTTTGCTGCTATTTTCTCTTTTTGTGTGAGTGTGTGTGTGTGTGCGCGCGCGCGTGTGTGGAAAGACTCGTCGTCCCCCACCTACTCCTCCCCCCCCCCCCGCCCCCCCGTACCACCTTCGACTGATGTAAAAAAAAACAAAAAAAAACCCAACAACCTCTATACTGGAATGATGTGGACCTCTCATGACACTGTTGGATTTGTGTTCTTTGCGGGATTTTGCGTGCAATTCGGATTCTCCTTTGAAGGTAAGAATTGCGCATATAAATATATATGTATATATGTGTGTGTGTATTTTTTTTCTTTCACAAATAACTGTCTTTCGGTGACATCGAGTCGGCTCGGGGGGAGCTGCTCGGCCAGGAGAAAGTGTTAGGGAAAAAAGTGCGCAGCTCTCTTACTTGGGGGGGGGGCAG